>NW_026943821.1:21967790-22105290 GCF_035594765.1 Anolis carolinensis | reverse complement strand
AGCTCCTTTCATTTTCATTTTTTCCTCTGAATTCCCACAACTCGGGCCTTCTTTGAATTCCAGGTTTAATTAACAATGCTCATTAAATGCATTTTTATTCCTTTCTTTTAATATTGCGCTGCCACCTGTCTTTAGAGCGTCAGTCGTTGAGGGCTGGCTGTTTATTCTAATTTATTTCCATTAAAGATGGCATTAAAAGGGAGCCACAAAAGTGGGAAAAAGCAGCGGGCGGGGGGGGGGGGGGGGGGAGAGGCTCTTTACTGCCACGGTTTATTATTACTATTTTATATTCTTTTCCTGGCAAAGATAACATGGCAAATGCATATCAAAGATGTGGTTCCTGCCTGGTTTATGCGCCGAAGTGTTCCATTTGCCCAAATTGGATCACACATGCTGTTTTGCAGGGGTTTTCCACCTTTTAATACTTCATCTGTCTATATAAAACCATTCCTATCTTTGCTGACCAAAAGAAAAAAATATCTATCTATCTATCCATTTTCTATCATATATCTATATTATTTGTCTATCCGTCTGTCTGTCTGTCTATCTGTCTGTCTATCTATCTATCTATCTATCTATCTATCTATCTATCTATCTATCTATCTATCTATCTATCTATATCTCTATTATTTGTCTATCCGTCCATCTGTCCGTCTGTCTGACTATCTATCTATCTATCTATCTATCTATCTATCTATCTATCTATCTATCTATCTATCTATCTATCTATCTATCTATCTATCTATCTATATTATTTGTCTATCCGTCTGTCTGTCTGTCTATCTATCTATCTATCTATCTATCTATCTATCTATCTATCTATCTATCTATCTATCTATCTATCTATATTATTTGTCTATCCGTCTGTCTGTCTATCTATCTATCTATCTATCTATCTATCTATCTATCTATCTATCTATCTTCTATCTATCTCTATCATCTGTCTATGTTTATCTATCTATCTATCTATCTATCTATCTATCTATCTATCTATTTATCTATCTTTATCATCTATCTATCATCTGTGTCTGTCTGTCTATTATTTATTTATCTATCTATCATCTATCTGTCTGTCTGTCTGTCTGTCTGTCTATCTATCTATCTATCTATCTATCTATCTATCTATCTATCTATCTATCTATCTATCTCTATCATGTATCTGTCAATCTCTCTCTCTCTCTCTCTCTCTCTCTCTCTCTCTCTCTCTCTCTCTCTCTATCATCTATGTCATCTCTGTGTTGTCGAAGGCTTTTATGGCCTCACTGGGTTGTGAGTTTTTGGGGCTGTATGGCCATGTTCCAGAGGCATTCTCACCTGATGTTTCACCCACATCTATGGCAGGCATCCTCAGGTTGTGAGGTTTAACCCCTCAACCTTTGAGGATGCCTGCCAGCGATGTGGGCAAAACATCAGGAGAGAATGCTTCTGGAACATGGCCATACAGCCCCAAAAACTCACAACAACCCTATACCTTCTCTTACTGTAACGTTTCCTCTCTCTCTCTCTCTCTCTCTCTCTCTCTCTGCTGTCGAAGGCTTTCATGGCCGGAATCACTGGTTGCTGTGAGTTTTCCGGGCTGTTTGGCCATGTTCCAGAAGCATTCTCTCCTGACGTTTCGCCCACATCTATGGCAGGCATCCTCAGAGCTGGCGAGATCTGTTGGAAATTAGGCAAGTGAGGTTTATATATCCGGGAAAACTAATGGGCCTTTCATCTGCCTCACCAAACTACAACTCCCAGGAATCCATAGCATTGAGATATGGCAGTTAAAGTGGGGTCAAACGACATTCATTTTCAAGTGTAGATGCAGCTTCAGAGAAATCTGACAATCTGTTTTGGGCCTTGGAGAAAAAGGCCTCTATATGTGTGTGTGTGTATGTATATGTGTGTATATATATATATACACACACACATATATGTACAGATGAAACGAATCTGGTTATATTTACAGGCCCTTGCTCAATGAAGTACCTAAGCAAACATTTATTATTATTATTATTATTATTATTATTATTATTATTATTATTACAGTCCTAAACACTTGGGAAGTTTTTCGACTTGTGATTTTGAAATACAAAATCCAGCATATATGAAATCTCGTTTGCTGTGTTGTTGTTGTTGTTGTTATTATTATTATTATTATTATTATTATTATTATTATTATTATTATTATTATTACAGTCCTAAACACTTGGGAAGTTTTTTGGCTTGTGATTTTGTAACACGAAATCCAGCATATATATCTCGTTTGCTGTGTTGTTGTTGTTGTTGTTGTTGTTATTATTATTATTATTATTATTACAGTCCTAAACACTTGGGAAGTTTTTCGACTTGTGGTTTTGTAATATGAAATCCAGCATATACATCTCGTTTGCTGTGTTGTTGTTGTTGTTGTTGTTGTTATTATTATTATTATTATTATTATTATTACTACTATTATTATTACAGTCCTAAACACTTGGGAAGTTTTTTGACTTGTGATTTTGTAATACGAAATCCAGCATATATATCTCGTGTTGTTGTTGTTGTTAATATCTCGTGTCGTGCTGTGTTGTTGTTGTTGTTAATATTATTGTTATTATTATTATGTCTAAAACCAAAAGATTTTATTGGACACCTGAAGGAAAGTTTCTTTTTCTTCTCCTAGGGCGAGAAAGCCTTTCTTTAGCCTTAGAGTGACATCTAGCGGCACATTCTGAAAAGCAAAATGCAAACCTTGATAAGTCCCCATTTGCAGATTTGATTACTGGTAATATATGTTTTCTCTAGGTAAAAAAATAGTGATTCTTTGAGCTGTGTTTTCCCACTTCCATGGGGTTCTCTACTGTACTTTCTATGGGCCCTTCCATAATGGATTATGAGAATATTTTGCTTCTTCTTTGACTGCCATAGCAATTAAAGTGGTATCAAACCATTATAATTTCACTAGAATATCCTCAAGAGTGTGCTCAGTGTGACCTCATTGCATGTTAGATGGGAAAAGCATCCAAACAAGGTGAATGATAGCAGCCATGTCAGTGGGAATCCATTCCAGGTTTTACCTTGTTTCCAAAGAGCTATCCCAGGTACCAAATCAATTGAAGTGTGGGTTTCAGTACCTTGGAGAGCTCCCATAAGCCAAAAAGGAAAACCTGGAGCGGATTCACCATTCCACTGACCTGCTACTGCTAAACTGGGCACAACGGCTGGCATTTATGTTGCACTTACTGGTTTGTAATCTGGAGTTATGCATCTGGGCCGACGTGGTGAAATGGTTTGAGCACTGGGCTCCCAATATGACTTTGGAGACCAAGGGTGTGAATATGCACTCGTTCTTGTAAGAAACTTATAATAATGCAGTAAATAAATATGATCAAACTGAATATTTCCTTATCACCCCACTAGTCGTTGTAACCACAGGGTGATTTGGGGCAAGTTGCATTCTCTCAGCCTCAAAGGACGGCGTTTGAACACGTTTTGCAAGGAATATTCTGTAACAGGGTCTCCATAAGCTCAAAATATCTTGAAGACACACAACTGCTCCGTATTCAGCAAATCTGTGTCCTATTGTCTTGTGGTGCTATAGACAAGATTGTAAATGCCTTTCTAGACCACCTTAAGAGCCAGAAGTGGAGCAAAGAAGGTCCGTTCAGTTTAAAGAGATTAATAATAATAATAATAATAATAATAATATATTATTATTATTATTATATACTTATATTACATGTACTATTATTAATAATATTGCAATATAGTCATATAGTACAATACAATAATATATAATGCTTATATAGTGCTATACTAATAATATAATATATTGTATCTATATATAACTTGTAAGCCGCCCTGAGTCCCCTTCGGGGTGAGAACGGTGGGATATACCGTATATACTCGAGTATAAGCCGACCCGAATATAAGCCGAGGCACCTAATCTTACCACAAAACAAATGGGAAAACATTGACTCCAGTATAAGCTGAGGGTGGTCAATTTCAGAAATAAAAATAGATACCCATAAAATTACATTAATCAAGGCATCAGTAGGTTACATGTTTCTGAATATTTACATAAAGCTCAAATTTAAGATAAGACTGTCCAACTCTGAGCAAATCATTATTCTCATCTTCTTCAGTGTAAATCTGCTTATGTATCCTTTTAATAATAATAGAGTAAAATAATACATGTAATAATAATAATAAATACAGGAAAATAATACATGTAATAATAAATAGAGTAAAATAATAAATGCAATAATAATATCAGAGTGAAATAATAAATGTATTAAGGTAAAGGTTAAGTCTAGTCATATCCGACTCTGGGGGTTGGTGCTCATCTCCATTTCTAAGCCGAAGAGTCGGCGTTGTCCGTAGACACCTCCAAGGTCATGTGGCCATAGGCATGACTGCATGGAGCACCATTACCTTCCCACCGGAGCGGTACCTATTGATATACTCACATTTGCATGTTTTCGAACTGCTAAGTTGGCAGAAGCTGGAGCTAACAGTGGGTGCTCACTCCGCTCCCACGATTTGAACCTGGGACCTTTTGGTCCGCAAGTTCAGCAGCTCAGTGCTTTAACACACCGAGCCACTGGAGGCTCCAATAAATGTATTATTAATAATAATAATAACAATAAAAATAAAAATAGAGTAAAATAAATGTAATAGTATCAAAAGGCTTGCAGCGTTTTAATTTTTGTATACTTTTTATCATGTTTTTATCATGTTTTATCATGTTTTAATTGTTTTGTTTTATAGTATATTTGTTGCTGGCCCTCGTGGCAGAATGTAAGCCGCTCTGAGTCCTCTCGGGGAGAAGGGTGGGGTATAAATGCATGTAATAATAAATAAATAAATAAATAAATCAACAATAATAGAGAAAAATAATAAATGTAATAATACCAATAATAATAGAGAAAAATAATAAATGTACCATATATTCTCGAGTATAATCTGACCCAAATATAAGCCAACCAGGACCCTCACCCGAGTATAAGCCGAGGGGGGCTTTTTCAGTCTTAAAAAAAGGGCTGAAAAACTAGGCTTATCCTCGAGTATATACATTAAATGTCGCTAATAAATAAATAAAGGTATAAAGAAGCATAAAGAGGATGGCTTTTCCCACCAGTGAGCAAAGCTGAGAAAACTTGAAGCTGGACATGCATCACAATTCCTTGTTTCATCATTGCGCCCTTATGGGAAAAGGCTGGATATGTTGTACTCCTTACATCAGAACCATAATCCAAGAATGTATTGTTCTTCTTTTATCAGCTTGATTCCTGGTGATTCTACTCTGAATACAATGTTCCTTATTTCATTGGTGTCCTCCCAGTTGCTCTTCGGGAGACTCACGGATTCCAGATATTGCCACTGTTTTCTTCCTATCTTGCGCATTATTCTGGAGTTTCAAGTGTACATTGTGGGCTCATGCTCTCACTGCAGCTTTTTTTTTTTGCAAGCTGCTTTCTCATGGAATCTTTTCCTCAAGAACAGCAAAGTCATGGCTAGGGTTATTCCGTTGCTTAGAAACGGTATTTTCAGCTACACTGATGGTTAGTTTGATTTGGCTGCCACCAAGCGGCTGAAGGCGACTTTCCGGTTCTGCAGTGATTAACATGAATTAAAACGTTCCTTAAGAGGCAATTCTTCAAATTAATCCAAGGATATGATTGTCATGTTATCGAAGAATAATTTCTTATCCGCTTTGCAGTGATAACACCTTTTTTTTTTTTGCTTCAGAGAGCTGGAGCCATGCTGGATTTTAATAGGACATATCCAAGGTGCTGAACCTAGTTTGGAAATAAAATTCAGCACCATGGAGAGGTCCCATTAAAAGCCAGAGCACCAGAATTAATAATGTAGCTTTTGTCACATTCTTGTCATTTTCCTAAATTACAGAGTACTAGATATACTTTTCCCTTTCTTTTATACAGTAGAGTCTCACTTATTCAAGTACAGTAGAGTCACACTTATCCAACACTCATTTATCCAACGTTCTGGATTATCCAACGCATTTTTGTAGTCAATGTTTTCAATATATCGTGATATTTTGGTGCTCAATTCATAAATACAGTAATTACAACATAACATTACTGCGTATTGAACTACTTTTTCTGTCAAATTTGTTGTATAACATGATGTTTTGCTGCTTAATTTGTCAAATCATAACCTATTTTGATGTTTAATAGGCTTTGTCTTAATCTCTCCTTATTATCCAACATATTCGCTTATCCAATATTCTGCCAGCCCGTTTATGTTGGATAAGTGAGACTCTACTGTATCGCTTATCCAAGTTCTGGATTATCCAATGCATTTTTGTAGTCAATGTTTTCAATATATTGCATTTATTATTTTACTCTATTTATTATTCCATGTATTATTTTCCTGTATTTATTATTATTACATGTACAGTAGTCTCACTTTCCAACACTCGCTTATCCAACATTCTTGATTATCCAACGCATTTTTGTAGTCAATGTTTTCAAGGTTCTGCCGGCCCGTTTAGCTTGGATAAGTGAGGCTCTACTGTATTCTCTTCTGTGTCTTGTCTCAGGTATTTTAATATGTCTGTTTTAATACATGCTTTTGTGGTTGCATTTTAATGTGATTTTATAGATGTATTCGATAATGTTGTGCCCTACCCTGAGCCAAGAAGAGAGGTAGGTAATAAATATTATTTTGATGTGATTGGGTTGGATCTCCGTGACAATATGTCATTTTCATACAAAACTTATGGCATTGTTGACCCATTGCACCTTGCTCAAGAATGCACCAGTTTGAACTAAATCCAGGTTTGCTTCCCCGCTGGTTTCTTCCAGGACCATCTGTTCCAGTGCGCATTCATCGATCCGATGTGATAGACCTGCAAGTTATCTTTCCATGCGCCAGAGAACAAGGCTGTATTTATGCCCATTGGATTAAACCATTATTTTCTTTTTTGGAAATACTTTTATGATCAATGTGTTGTCGAAGGCTTTCACGGCCGGAATCACAGGGTTATTGTATGTTTTGTGGGCTGTATGGCCATGTTCCAGAAGTATTCTCTCCTGACGTTTCGCCCACATCTATGGCAGGCTTCCTCAGAGGTTGTGAAGTATAATGCCTGCCATAGATGCGGGCGAAATGTCAGGAGAGAATACTTCTGGAACATGGCCATACAGCCTGGAAAACACACAACCCTCTTCTATGATCATTGGCTTTTGAGTAGACAAGTCCATTATAACCTGACCCATATCCACATTGAAACTTGCCTGGTCACTTTATAGTTTGATTTCTGTTCAGATTTATCTTCCCTGCTTGTTATGTCTATTTGATGTATGTTCTATTCTGTAATAGACACTCCCTTCATCAGTTTGACTGTCGCCCAGACTGTTGTCCTATATTGGACCTTTTAACGCCTTGGATGATTGTTTAATATTTTCATTATGTCTATTTTAAATCAAGACTTGTTTAATTTGTTTTGAAATGCATTCTTTGATGTCTTAATTGTTGATTTTACGATATTATATGATTGTATTGGGCTTGCCCCCGTGTGAGCCGCTCCGAGTCCCCCTTGGGGAGATGGAGGCGGCATACAAAAATAAAATTATTATTATTATTACAGTAGAGTCTCACTTATCCAACACTCACTTAGCCAACGTTCTGGATTATCCAACGCATTTTTGTAGTCAATGTTTTCAAAACATCGTGATATTTTGGTGCTAAATTCGTAAATACAGTAATTACTACATAGCATTACTGTGTATTGAACTACTTTTTCTGTCAAATTTGTAGTTAAACATGATGTTTTGGTGCTTAATTTGTAAAATCATAACCTAATTTGATGTTTAATAGGCTTTTCCTTAATCCCTCCTTATTATTCAACAGCCCGGGCTGTGGTGCAGGCTGGAGAGCAAGCCAGCTGCAATGAATCATTCTGACCAGGAGGTCATGAGTTCAAGGCCCGCTCGGAGCCTGTGTTTGTCTTGTCTTTGTTCTATGTTAAAAGGCATTGAATGTTTGCCTATATGTGTAATGTGATCCGCCCTGAGTCCTCTTCGGGGTGAGAAGGGCGGAATATAAATGTTGTAAATAAATAAATATTCACTTATCCAACGTTCTGCCGGCCTGTTTATGTTGGATAAGTGAGACTCTACTGTATTATTATTATGGATGAAGCTGGTCCATAATACACATAATATGTATGTATTGTTGGGAAATATGGTAATGACAGCATGTGCAAGCAGGCCATTATTTTCATAGCAGCTCTTTAATCTACAGTTGTTTACCTATGCAGTGAAATATCTTACAGTCTAATCCAAATATGTCTGTATCACCACCTGTTTTCTGACCAGTGTTAAAAACCATTTTCTCTCCCTGGAAATTTCTCATCTCTACTTTCTCAGGTCCTGCTGAGGGGTTAATCTCTTTTATCTCTTAGACGTAGGCTATTCTATCACTGTTTCCATCTTCATCTTATTTCTGCCAGGACTACCTTGCTCCCTCCCCATGGCTCCTCAAATGGGTCATCTGCTGGCACCTGTTGCCATCCCATTCCTACATTCACTCACTCCCAGTGTACGCAGAAACACTTGCCAAGGATACAGCACTGTGCCTCCGATGAAGTGGGCTGCAGATCAGCAAACATGCTGTGCCTCTGATGAAGTGGGCTTCTGTCCACAAAACCCAATGCCAAATGAAACTGGCAAGTCTTAAAAGCACCAGAACCATCATTGTTTGTTTTTCTCCCTGCAATTGACCTTATTCTTTCTAGGATACAGTACAAGCATCTTGCATTCACTTTTAAAGCCCTGCAAGACCTAAATAGGATGTAGCTTTTACTATCATTTCTACTATCTTGCTCAGGACCTATATCCTACCAATTCCTGGCTTCTCATTCAACCAAGGGTTCCCACTGTTTGGCTCAGCTTAGTCTTTTCTCCCCGCGGTTTGGAATTGCCTCCGCAAACATTTGTGGATTGTTCCTTCCCAATTTCAAACCGTATTACAAAGCTTTTGGAGGTTTAGTTTAAAATTGTTTCATTATCTTGTATATTAAGATGGAGGGCCAGCATGGAGCAATGGTTTGAGCCTTGGACCATGACTCTGAAGACCAGGGCTTGAGTCCTCACTCAGCCAGAAGGCATTCAATATTTTGAGATGGTATGTATTTCTCATTTTTCTTTGTTTACAATGTATATTTTAACAACATGGTATAAAGTAATATTAAACTAAAACTCCCAAAATTTTGGAAAATGAAATTTCCTTTCAATTGAACTGCTTTATAATTGTATTATTACAGTAGCGTCTCGCTTATCCAACCTTCGCTCATCCAACATTCTGTATTATCCAACGCAATCTGCCCTTTTAGCAGTCAATGTTTTGTAGTCAATGTTTTCAAATACATTGTGATATTTTGGTGCTAAATTCAAAAAATACAGCTAAATTGTTGATTTAATTTTTAAATGAGATTACTCTTCCTGATCGCCCTATATTTTATCCTGAGCCTTACGTTGAGCCGGTATAATTTTTGCCTCTATATATAAATTGCACTATGCTCAGACTCATTGTTCTGATATGCTGTTTTATGCTGTTATATGGTTTTATTGTATGACTGTTTATTATATGTACATTGGGCTTGTTCCCCATGTGAGGCGCCCCAAGTCCCCATGGGGGAGATGGGAGTGGGATATAAAAATAAAGTATTATTATTATTAAATTCATAATTACTACATAATGTTACCATGTATTCAACTGCTTTTTCTATCAATTTGTTGTAAAATGTTTTTGTGCTTAATTTGTAAAATCATAACATAATTTGACGTTTAATAGGCTTTTCCTTAATCCCTCTTCATTATCCAACATTTTCACTTATCCAATATTCTGCCGGCCCGTTTATGTTGGATAAGCGACTCTCTACTGTATATTTATTTCTACCCTGTTTTCTCCCAGGTTGGGATACGAAGGGGCTATTGGAGTTTACATCTGCCTTACTCTTTCCTCCCCATTTGTGTGCACATGTGTATTTCAGATTGTACACATTCTTGCTCTCTGCTTGTTTACTTGTAAAGCACTATATCCACCAATGGTGCTCTATAAATAAATGATAAGGCTACCTTCTTTGAGGTCTCTGTTCCAAGTGGAATGGACCGAGCGGTGAAGGAGAAACACACATCAACAGGAACCAGACCTTGGATTACAAGACAAAACATTTATTTACCGAACCAAAACACCAGGAGAATGAGCCATGGCCCGAGGTCTAGGAGCTGATCCTGCCCCAGGTTCAGAAACATAATACTGAGCGGCTGCATGCAGGAGCCTCCATGCTGAACAAATACAGAGAAGCCAAAACAAGCAAGCGTTCACAGTCCGGAGAGTTTAGATCCCACTGTTAAAACTATGTGGCCCAGGAAAACACCTCTTTTCTAGCAAACAGTGGCCGATTCAAAGGGAATCCCTTCTCCCCGCTCTTGTTGTTGCCCCTTCTTGCACCCTTCCTGCACAGGGCCACCTACCACTAACCGCCCAGTTGGAAGGGGAAGGCCAATTGGGGAGAAAGGCCTCAGTGAGGCCTCCTTCGTCTAGACTGTCCTTCCCCTTCCCCGCCGTTTTTTTTTATTGGTTTTATTTCTATTTAAATAGTTTCTTATTCCCTTTTAAAAAATATTTGTAGGCCACTTGGGTGGATGATTGGTTTGTTTTTGGCTTCAAAAGTGGGGTCTACGTTTTGTTTTATGAGCAACCCAAACCAAAACGCGCGAACGGACGCCAGCTGCTTCGGCCGATGTCGTATTAAACTGTTATTATTATTATTATTATTATTTGGTAGTTTAGAGTTCAACCATAAGCTGCCTTGGAAGAATCCTGAACCCTTTAAAGGGTGGCTTATAAATCATCAGAATTAAATGAGCAAGAGCAAAAAATTATCTTGGCATCCTCAAGAAAAGAGCTTCGACAACGTCAAAAGTCCTGAGGCAATTGATGACTGGATGGCCTGAGAGTGGCCCATGGTGCCCTTGGGTGGTTTCAGGGCAAGGCTAGCAAAGGACACTTGGGGAACCATCGTGGGGATAGAGAGCGCGAAGCCTCCCTCCGTCCCTTCCAAAGCACAAGGAAGCTGCCAGAGCCCCTCTCGTACCCGCTTCCTTCCTCTCCAGAGCAAAACGAGCTTCCGTCACAGTGCATTCGAGCTAACCGAGCAGCACTGGCGTGCATTGGCATACATTGTGCGGTTGTGTGACTGCCAGCAGGTAACGACTTTTGCTTCAGGTTACTCTACGATTATCACAGAGAGCTAGGAAACATGCAGTTAAGACAACATCATTGGACTCTTTTTAGTGGTGGTCCCCTCTATGTGGAACTCCCAGCCACAGACATACTCCTGGCCTCCTCTTTAGGATTAGTATTAGGATAATGATTATTTAAACGGGCCTCAAAGACCTTTCCAATATTTTAATTCATGATGTTGGGACGGAATTTGTCATCTTTCAAAACTGTGGAATGCTGGTCTTGGTTTTGTTCTACGCTGCTCTTTTAATTTCTTTGTAACATGGTGCCTATGTGAGCTGCCCCGGAGAGGGCTTTTTTTTTTCTGCTCGAAGAGGCGGCACGGCAACAGAAAGCGGAATAAATAAATAAATAAATAGTTAGGTAAGTAAGTGAATATATAACCGGGATCACATCGCGTTTTATAACTTTGCGCAGCCATCTGGGAAGGAGAGAGGCCTGCCATTTCTCATGCCCTACCGATGACAGAACATCCACCTGCGTGAAACAGAATGGTCAAACTGCTTCAGGGAAAACACGATTATTTCCTTTTTCTCCTACCACCACGCACACATGCCCTTGACGGGCTCACTGCTCCGAGAGGCACTGCTCCAAGGCCGCCATGCCGTAGAGGCTGGCCAGCTCCAGGCCCTGGTGCTGCTGGATCATCTCCAGACAGGGCTGGCTGGCCCGGGCCAGCTCCACCAAGATGCCCTGGTAGGACCGGACCACCTCCATCTCCACCGACTTGGGGGTTACGCGGCCCAGCGTGGCCAGCAGCTCCTGCAGCCAGCCGGAGCGCAGGACATCTTGGGGCAGCCACAGGAAGAGGGGCACACAGCTGGCGAAGGCCTGCATGCTCAGGAACCACAGCTCCCGCACCACCGGCCAGGCTGCCTTGTAGGTTGGGGCCACGCCCAGGGTCACCACCTCTCCGTCGGGGCCCTTCTGAGCCACGTAAGCATCGGCTAGGAAGCGGATGGCGGCCACGAAGAAGCCCTCTGCTTCTGGAGTGCCCTGGAGACCTGGGAAGGATAAATAATATGGTGTCAGGCGACGTCTGCTTTGCTCAATGTCATTTCAGGGACATCATCTTTCCCACCACCCCTTTCATCGGACAAGACTCTCAGCCTTCTTGTTTGGGAAATCCAAGTGGTGCCTGCGTATAGAAGGGGGTGGGACTGTATGGTACTTGGGGTCTCTTCCAACATTATAATTTCAGGCTAAACCTTACCTCTTCCCAGGAATATCCTCACTCATTCTGCAATATTATCAGTGGCAGGAAGAGACTCAAGTTCCGGACTCAAAAACCTTCAAAGAAGGAATGCGGTGGATTCTTCTGAGGTTTTTAAACAGAGGCTGAATGCCCATATTTTGGGAGAGCCCTGATAGTGTATGAAGGGGGTTAGACTGGATGGTCCTTCCAACTCTACAATTTCATTTTTTCTTGCCAAATTCATTTCACCCCAGTACAAAGCCGGGTTCTCTAAACAGGTGGAGCCTATACACATGCTGATCAATGGTGTGCTTTTGGAGATGCTTCCAGGGCCAAAATAATTTTAATCTCTCTTTCAAAAGCCCAAATACATCACACCCAGAACAATTCAGAGAAAGAGCAAGGGGCAAACATGAATGAGTATCCCCATCAGATCCACTTGGATGGTGGCATGGGCTTTGGGACAAATGCTGTGTAGAATGATACACTGGGAAACCTGAGGCTCTTCTACACTGCCATTTAATCCAGTTTATCAAAGCAGATAATCCACATTACCTGCTTTGAAGTGGATCATATGAGACTACGCTGCCATAGAATCCAGCTCAAAGCAGATCTGGGTTTTATATGGCAGTGTAGAAGAGGCCTGAGAAGATTATGGGTTCTCTCTGTTTCTGTGAATTTCATACGGCTAAAAGGAAGAGTGGCTTAAGCAGCTGAGGAGGGAAAGGAAAGGGCCTGAGGCTGTTAGGAATTGTGGGAGTGAAGTCCAAAACACTCGGAGGATCAAAGTTTGCCTATGCCTGGGCTATAATATCATTATAGTAGGATTATAATGAGCATCATTTATCAGCCCATGGGGAGGCAAAGCTCTACTGGACCTTTTTTTCCCTAGGACAAGAGGAAGATATATATCCTTTTCTAATCTTTCCACCATACCAAAGAAAGAGGTACCATTACTGAGAGAAGGGTAGGGTAAAACTCCTCACTGTTGTGTCCTAACAATATGTATGAAAAAAGTGATATAAATAAATAAAATGGGAGTGAGTACCCAATCATGTGAGCACCCACTCGCAGCCATGCAAGCACAGCCCACTCGCAGCGCCACCACTACCAGCGAGAACGAGGCTACCGTTGCTCGGGGAGCTTCCTGCTTGCTCTTTCTTCACACTTGTCAACTGGAAATGACTAAACTCTTTCTTGCCTGGATAAGCAAACAGCCTTTTGGCCATCATGAGCCCCAGCGTTGTCACGTTCGCTGTCAGGCTCAGATGTTCTCTCTGCGGCAGCAGCAAAGGCAGCGACTTCAGCAAGGTGTCCATCAAGGCGGCGAAGCAATCTTCTCGGCTGCAGGAAGGAAAGGGCAAAACAGGAGGTGACTTCTGAGGTTGACTTTAGGCGCAGGAAAGGAAGCAGTCTTGCTATAGGACAAGCCTCCCTTCGGGCTGAGTGGAAATTCAAATCTAGGTTTTCACATATGAAGTGTCGCTTTGCACATTACACTAAACATGTGACTAAAACAAACTTGGATAATTGTTCTTAATTCCCAATGATGATGATAATCACAGTGCTTGATTTACCCCTCACCCCTCCTCTAATAATTGCAAAAAGTAGCTACGAATTGATAGAAAAGCAGGGCTGAGAAAGGCCTAAGGACCTGAAAGCATTAACTACACATACATCATTCCACCATATCTCCTGTGTCAATATAACAATATAATCATATATCATCCTAATATTATGCTATATTAACAATATATTATATATACATATAATAATAATATAGTGTAAGACAATATAATAATACATTATTTTAATTGTATATTATATATTACATGTAATATTGCTAATAATATTACAGTATAATGGTATAGTACAATATAATAATATATAATGCTTATATTGTGCTATGCTAATAATATATTGTATATACATATAACTTGTAAGCCGCCCTGAATCCCCTTCAGGGTGAGAAGGGCGGGACATAAATGTTGTAAATAAATATCTAAAATGGCACATGTTGAAAAATTAAGAAGTCTGCTATAATACATTGCAACCTATATAAGCAAATTCTGTAAGTGCCAAGAGTGTTACAAAGAGTACTCAAGAGATTTATAACTAATCAGTAATCAGTTCTTGTTTTAGATTACAAAGATAGTCATCCAACTGATAGCGAATGGAGATACTTGTTATCATTAACTAAAAGTTATATGTGATGTCATAATTTATTCAACTTTCACTTGACTTTAGCCAATGGTTTGTTGATCGAAATAAAGGCTACTGACTGATAAGCAAATTAAAGGCATATTAAACCCTTGCTGATTCCCTCAAAGCAGTTTTGGTCAAATGAAATATGGAGAAAGGAGGGCCAGATCTTTCAGAGAAGAACAATTCATCACCTGGTGGCTGCTACGGAGAAAGAGATAGATTCAAGGGCCACAAGACTCTGGCAGCACAAACAGAAAACTCTTGGCTGCTCTTAAGTCCATTGTGAATCCCACACAGATCAGGTGGACTTTGATTAATGATATGCAGGGAGCAGAAGCTCTTAGAGTAGCTCCAGCTCCCACCCAAATAACCAAACCAGATGTTCTCCTGCGGACCACATGGAAGAACTGCTCATCCACATTCCACTTGCTCCCATTTACCTGATCAAATCTGGAGCAGTGACGGCAAAATTCAGGAAAATTTCACAGGACGTTTGCAGACTGGATTCCACAGCTTTGGATGCAGACACCGTTTCGGAGTTCAAAACGAACGTCTCCCAGCGGTGCAGGAAATACTGGCACAAGAGAATGGGAGCCCCCTCTGAAATGAGGATCTCACGGGGCCGATCCTCTGCAGTCAAGTGGCTTAAGCCAGGCAGCAGGAACCTGGAATGGGAAAAGAATGTACTGGGAATAAATTAAGAGAGGATTTATCAACCAATTCACACAGGAGCCTGCAAACAAGGCATTGCAGGATTCTTCAGCTTGGAGTGAAAGAGGAGGCAAAGTCACCCGGTGAACAGCTCTGCGTACTTAAAAGCAAGGTGGGTTGCCAACCCGTTTATTCCCACAGTGCCTAATTGCTCAAATATCCAACCAAACCCAGCGTGGTAACCGAGAGACTGAAGCACCTCCAACTACGCCGTAACAACGGAAAGCTGGGGAAAATATATCTAATAGCAGCACTGAACTGCAGGAGTCAGTGTAGGCTGTGGTTTTTCCACGCCCCAAGCTCTTAATACAATTCAGCTCCAAGGAGATTGCAAAAAGGTCCACAATGAATGTAGATGACTCAACTGTGAACCTTTTGTGCTACATTTAAACGCCTCTCCAAAAATGCTGCTCCCACATGGCAAAAATAAATAAATAAATCTGCTGCATAATACTTGTGAACCGAGCAGTTCATAACAGTGGTTCAGCCTGAGAGAGCTGGGAAGTAAGACATGTATCCCAGGCAGCCTCCTGCTACTGAGTGGAGGAGGAGGAGGCGGTACTGCTGAAGGTGTATCATTAAAACGTTGGATTGTTGCAGAAGGCATTTCAGTCCAAGGCTAAAAGCTGGGATGGAAGAACACAGGAAGCCCCAAACAGAGGAAGCATTGACTTCAGTTACCAGATTAATTCAAGAGAGGCCTTGTTTGGGGTTAGGCATTCTGATTTTAGCTAACCTAGAAGATCATTGGCAGCTCATGCAGTTAGTCCACAAGTCATTGGATTTGCTTTTTAGTTGCCTATATGGGTAGTGTGTGTCAGTACTCATTGGCTGCAATTCCAGGTCTACCAGGGCCAATTGTGGACCATAGGTGTTGCAGTGTTTCCTCTGTCTAGAAGTGAATTGGCCTTACAGCTGAGAGAAAACATTACTAGCTACTCCAAGATTTAAGAATATAAAAGCTAATTAGCCTCTCTTTCCAACAGCACTTCATACACAATACTGTTGTCAGGAAGCCTGACAAGCACACCTTCTGCGTTGCATGGGTCCAACCTCAACTTTTCAGCTTTTGTATCTGAATACAACTAAAACAGCCATTGCTTCTGAATGAAAATCGAAGACAAACACTGAAGTCATTGGCAGGATGGATCCCTCTTTCTCTAAAGCTTAAAATGGTATCTCCCACTGGTTTGATACTGATGTTCAACAACATGAACAACAAAATCAACTGACATGAAGAACAAACATCTCAGAAATGCACTTCTGAGTAGCATCTGATAAGGGAAACATGAAACCGGCCCAAGGCCACAGCAATAAAGGCAACACAGCAAAAAGGAGAAATTTCACACTCATGCTTCAGAGAGTAAGCTGATGTTAAGAGTTTAAAGAAGGTTCCAAAAGAGGCAGCAGTGCGTAGGTTTTACCAGATTTGTGTTGTCTACATGTTTTCAAGTTGCCTGGAGACTTGTAGCAACCTCATGACTTTCATAGGATGCTCTTAGACAAAAAAGATTCAATGGCAATTTTGCCAATTCCTTCCACTGCAATACAGCTTACAGCCAAGTAGTGACTTCCCTAAGGCCCCACAATGACCCTAAGCCAAAAAAGAAAAGAAATTTAAACAAGTTCTTTCTGGCTCTCAACTCAATGTTAAGTGTGTTCTGTTTCAGCACTCCAAACTGAGAGTAACAAAATGGCTCAGTCCACAAACTGAAGTTCCTTAAAGTCTCAAAACAAGCCAGTTCTGTGTAACTGACCTCAGAGCATCTCCGCGCCAAATGGGTTCCTGTGCCACGCCTTGCCCAGCCTGATCCATATCATGCTGTAGACCGCTCCTGCTTCTCCTCTCCTCATCAAACTGCATCTTGGCATATCGGATGAGGAAAGGCAGGAGCTCACAGATCTCCTGCTTGAGGGAAGACGTCTCTTCGGCCAGCCAGGCAGCAAGGATTCGGACAGAGGCAAAGATGAAAGGATCCTCCAGCTTCTTCTGCCCCACCTGCAAGACAGACAAAGAGATCACAAACCCACTGGCTTATCATGAATGAGAGCTGGGACAAGAGGTGTGAATTCAGAAGAACAAACAAGAAAGTATATGTGTGTCAGTGCCATCAGTTTCCTTGACTATACGTTCTAAATGGAAAACCAACACTGTTCTGTCTCCCCTCAGCTTTCCTGAGGGATTTTGAAGGCTCCCAGACCAGCTGGCACTATTTTTGGGAGAAATTAGAACTTATTAGTTCTCTTTAGCCCACATGTCCCACTTCCAACTTCCCCACCCCCTTTTCTGCTCCTTGCCCTTTCACAGAGTCTATTCTTGTGTGCTAATGCCAGTTTTCTCTTGCCTACAATAATTCCCTCACTTGAATACCAGATGTATTCTGCAAATCTAGCATGGCTGCAAAGCCTCAAGCCCACAGCTGCTCCAGGGAGCACCACTCTACCTGTCTCAGGTAATGGATGACAGCTCGGAAGGCCTCCTCCAGGATCATCACCAACTGCACTTTCTGGGTATTCTGTAGCAGAGACCCCTTCTCCCTGGTGCATTCTGCAATTGCGAGCTCCATCAGGACATAGCAAGCGGCCATCAGCTCCTGCTTTTTGTCCACCTGGGTCAGGTCCAGCTCCTCCAGGGTCATGCGGACTTCCACACAGGCCAAGTTGGCCAGCAAGGCAAAGAACTTGCTGCCGGCGCTTCCTGCTGGAATCCACCTGGAGCCACAGGCTTGAGACAGGCAGGCCGCTAACTTCAAGGCTGGGTCCCGCTGAGAGGGGCTCAACTTGCTGGTCAGGATGCTGGACAGGCCCCGGTAGAGGGGCTGGAGGCATTCAGAAGTGGGCGGGAGGATGGGAGGCACAAAACGGGGCAGCACTTCACACATCTGGAACTTGGTCATGTCTTCAGCCTTCTGGAACTCCATACTGAGCTTGTTAAGAACAGTCAAGAGGTCAAGCGTGGCCCTCTGCCAGCACTTGGCTTCCACCGCTGTCAGGAGCCCCAGAAGCAGCTGAAGCGCTTGTTCATAGCCATAGCCATGGTTGACGTAGGCCACACACAACGCTGTGAGAGTTCCCCTGTTCACCAACTCTCTGGGACCCTTGGGAGTGGTCACAATGGCTCTCAGGCACTGGTAAGTGTCATCAATCATGGAATTGCAGGAAGCATCTTCAGGGCTGTCAGATGAAATCACATCATTGAAGATGGGGACCTTGTTGAGGATCTGGGGGTGCCTGGCCAAATCAGGGTCGGTGCAGAAGCAGGCCAGCAGAGTGAGGCCAAGGGCCTGGAAAGTGTGCTGGGGGCAGCCTTCAGGGGCATCCTTGGAAGTTAGAAGCCGGTTTGGGAAGGTGAAGCCAATGGCGTCAAAGATCCTCCGACGAGCTTTGGAGTTGATTTCTCCAGCCTTTACTGCTTTGGTCACCTGAAAGACACACATGGAAGCAAGAGAAAGGTTTTGGTAATGGCTTCACTGGGCTACTAACTGGACTAGAATCTCCCCCTTTCAACTGAAGATGACTTGTCCATCCTCCCCCATCCTCCACCTCTGGAAGGTCTCTTGGGCTCCTCAAACATAGTATTAGCCCAGCTGGCTTTGCTCTTTCCCTGCTTAATAGATTTGCCCATCTTCAGTTTGAAGGACAGGAATGAATGCTGTCACTCAACTGGTGTCCACAGATTGCAGCAAGAAGTTGTTATTTCAAGCACCTGAATACTAAAAAAAAACTCTTATGCTGATGCCATTTATTATGCGTAATAGTTATTACTTCTACTTTACAGTAAAGAGGCCAATATTATGTAGGCAGTCAGCCAACACCAATGAACAGCTGGGCTAACATTAATATTAGGAGCAAATGTGGAAACCACGTAAAAGCTGATCTTTCTAGAAACTATAGGGTCAGAATCTTACCAGAAGCAGAGCAGCAAACTGTTCACTATCATTGCTTGCATCTCTAAATACATTCAGGCACCTTTCCAGTGTAGCATTCTTGCTGCTTTCACCATCCTCAGGTACAATTCCAGCACTGGAGGCCATGATACCAATTTAGTCTGTAAATATAAACCAGAAACATTATCATACAAACAGGCCATCTGTCTTGATAACATTACACAAGTCACACTTCTGTAGAAAAGGATCAGGTATTAATGGCAAAGACAGGAGTGTTCATTTTATGAAAACTGGGCTCTTGGTGTTGCCCCCCCCCCCCCCCCCCAAGAGCTTTCTGCAGAACAGTCTAAAATATCTGGATGTTGCTTTTACATTTGCCAATGAAATATTTATCAAGCTCTTTTTATTGGGCAGAGCAGACAGAAATATGGTGCTACTGCCTAGAATTATTAAACATCATTTATATTTCATGTTGTACGAGAGTCAGCATGGTGCAATGTTTGAGGGTGAGACTACAACTCTGGGGACCAGAGTTTGAAGCCCCCTCGGCCATGGAAACCCACTAGGTGACCTTAGGCAAGTCAGCTTAGGCGTCAGCTGCAAAGGACAGGGAGAAAAACCCTCTGAACAAATCTTGCCAAGCAAACGGCTTGAAGACACACAACAGCAACATATTTAATGTAGGTTTGAAAAAGGGCTAGAACCCAAAGTCTGATTACTCACATTTCTCATCTTCTAGATATTTCAGACAGCTAACAACTGCATCATGTAGTTGTTAAAGACTGACCCTAAGAAGCTTATTGGCACAATTCAATGAAAGGACCAGGGGTAAGGAAGCTTTCACTAAATAGCATCTTTCCTGATGCATCCCCTTCAACCTGCATCTGCAGTTTATTTTCTAGGGGGCACTCTCAGTTCAGCAAAGTCCACAATGATAACCCAAAAGACTCAGCCAGCTCTGCGTGGAAAACAGATGTTCTGGAAAAGGAGTGGGAAAAGTCTAGGATCAATTTAAAAAAAGAGAACCCTAAATTCTCCAAAGCATAGTCAGCCTCAACACAGTGGTGGGCAATGAGATATATTCTAAAAAATAAAGAGTAGGTTGCCTCTGAATCAGTGGTAGAAATCTATGTTCCACCAAATGGTTACAATTCCTAATGTTTATTACTGTTGCCTATGTTGCTTAGGGCTCATGGGATACACAGTCAAGCAACTTCTGGAGGCTTTATGCGCTCTGACATTCAGGACAGCAATTTTGTGTTCTGCAGCAGAACCAAGCTTACAGGTACTTTCATACAAAATTCATTCCTAGCTCATGCAATTGCTAGACAACAGGGAGTCGGAAATGCTTGCCGGTGACTGCAGAGCATCCAGGAATTCAGCAAAAGAGCCTGATCTACTTTCTCCTTAATCCTTCCTCAGACCTGGCTGTAAAAATAAGTCTGATGCATAAAGGGCTCTGCAGTAGGTTTCATGAATAGAGGAATATGGAAAAGGAGTGCCAACATGTGAAAGCTCTCTCCACCAAAGCATTCCAGAGACACTAAAATTTACTAATTTTAGCAAACAGGGAACAGAAAAAAGTGCTGGATTTAAAATGTTACATGACCCTATCCATTACAAAATCTCCCCCCAACTCCCCCCCCCCAGACCATTGGTGTGGGTGTTCGTTCTTTTTCCCGGAGCCCAGATTTCCTGGTTATTTTGATGGTTTGGCTGTGTCTCATTGAATAGAAAGAACACAGAGTTTCATGGCATATTAGCAACTAACAGATTAATTGTTAAAGTGGTAATAATGACATCTGTTCATGGGAGGCATAAACCCAGACTACCACTGCAGTGACTTGGCAGCATCATGTCAGCCTCAAGCCCTGCCCAAAGCAAAGAGAGAAACGTAGGTTCATTTGAGCTAGTCTTCCTGGACAGAATCACAGAACTGTGGAGCTGGAAGGGACCCCAAAGATCATCTAGCCTGACACGCAACCAGGATTGGACTACAGCTGAAGCATTCCTGGCTTCAATAAATGCCTCTTAACATCACAACATTCTCTCTAATGTTTACTCAGAATCCCCTTTCTTGTAATCTGAATCTAGCAGTCTAGCCACTAACTTCTGATGCAGAAAACAAACTCACCACATCTTCCTCATAACAACCTTTCAGATAATTAAAGACTCCCATTCCATCCCCTTTAAAACGTCTTTCCTCCAGGATAAACATTAACAAGTTCCCTCAACAGCAACAGCTTCTTCCTAGGAAGCAGAAATGAACTTTGCAGTTTAATTCATTTTTGTTCTGAAAGATGGGCCAATTCTTCTCCTGTTCTGAAATTAGTTCAAATGAATTGAAGGAAAAACCTGAGTCCATTATATTTACAGTGCAGCTTTGGATTGTATCTAACAGAAAGCTTAGCCAATCTGGCCAATAGCCCAGGACTGGCAATTACAGTCCAAAACACCTTGAGGATCAACAGCTCTCTGTTTCCGTTTTATACCATGCAAATCAATTTTCTGAATATTATTTAATGAACAGGATTTGATAGCTGATAGAATCTTTTTAGCATTTTCCGCAGTATTTTAATTCCTTTACTTATTCAGAGATAACAATTTCGGCAATTACATTACTGAACAACACCCATCTCATTTGGATAGGAAGTATAGGAACATCTTCAAATTTATGGTCTCCACAAATAGATATATCATACATTTTTAAAGATCTGGATGTCAGTTCACAACAGCCTGGGCACTGATAATGAAAGGTATGTCTAATGGAGCAAACATGCAAGTGACATGTGGATTTGGCACCTTATGTAACTAAACATGTAGCATTATTTCCTGCTCCTGCACACACACACACACACACACACAAAGTGCTGGCATTTTTAAAAACTATTGCATCATTTGTGCATATGGTGAGGGTTTTTTATTAGAATATTCATTTTCCCCCATGGCAGAATTATAGAAACCTATGGTTTTAGCTAATACAAAAAGATGGATTCTTCAGAATCTTTATACATTGTGGGGATTGACGACTGACACATGGCAATTCTAATCATAATTCACTATCAATATCATCTTATTGTGAGAAAAAAGAACAGGCTTCATAAAGGCTAAGGTAAAGAGATTTACAACAATGTTGTTTTAAACACACATCGTACTCCAACTTATCTTTAAAAAGATCTGTTATATTCACACCCCTTCTTCCCACCTTTCATCCTCATTATCACCTTGTCATGCAGATTTTAGTTGTTTAATATAGTTACACTACATATTTTAAGATCTAAGCCATCACAAGATAGCTTACAACAGGAATGTGTTTTTTTTTAAAAAAAAAAAAAAACAAGAACCCAAGATGAAGCGCTCCAATCTATTAACAATATATAGAGGCAACCCTAAAATCAACAACATGCTGAGCTTGTTTTAAAAGGTCATACAGTATGTTGGGAGCGATCAAAGGGAACAAGAGAGGTGAGGTTGACATAGGGTTTTGAAAGATGGAAGTGCAGAGCTGTGGGATTACACCACTGAGAAGAACTTGCCATCCTGGTTAGGAATAGCAGCGCAGAATTGGACAAGGAAATCATGCAGAAGTACCCGATTCCATTCTGTTTGCAAGATAAATGCCAACACTTTATGGCTGCAATCCTGCACTTTTTATTTTCTGGAATATTTTTATTGAGAATTGTTATATACAACAAAATAAACACACACACAAGATGTGAAAAGAAAGAAGAAACAAAGAGCATCTCAAAGAGAAAATACTCAAAAAAGAAGAAGATAAATTTATAATAATTTACAATAGTCATTTACAATAGGGAGCTCCCAGTGGCATAGCGGGTTAAACCGCTGAGCTGCTGAACTTGCTGACTGAAAGGTTGGTGGTTCAAAGCGGGGGGGGCGGGTGAGCTCCTGCTGTTAGCCCCAGCTTCTGACAACCCAGCAGTTCAAAAACATGCAAATGTGAGTAGATCAATAGGTACCGCTCCAGTGGGAAAGTAATGGTGTTCCATGCAATCATGGCTGGCCACATGACCTTGGAGGTGTCTATGGACAACACCGGCTCTTCAGCTTTCAAATGGAGATGAGCACCAACCCCCAGAGTCAGACCCGGCTAGACTTAATGTTGGGGGAAACCTTTACTTTTACCCACAACGGTCATCTTTGTTATGGTTTTGTGTTTGTGCACATGTGCCTTTGAGTTACCTGTTGACTTATGGCAACACCATTTCAGAGGATTTCTTAGGAAAAGAAGACTCAGAGATGGTTTGCCAGTTCCTTCTTCTGAAACACACCCTTCTGCGCCTAGGACACATTGGCAGCCTCCATTCAAGGACTAACCATGGCTGACTCTGAGCAGCTTACAAGATTAGACAGAATCTGGTGCTTTTAGAGTATTGAAAGTCATATTAAATATAATCCTACTTCCCCAACCAAACCCGTATTCATGCTCATCTACTAAGGAATAGAACCCAGCTGTATCTTTTCTCTGAAAGAAGACAGGGCTTCTCAAATCTTTCAAAATACACAGTCTGTCTCCAAAGTAATGGGAACATATTTAACAAATTTTATTGAACATACATGCGATTACAGTTCATCTCTTTCAAAATAGGCTCCTTGGGATCGAATACAGCAATTCCAGCATTGCTGCTAACCTTCATAGCAGTGGGGGAAGTCTTCACTTGAGATGTTATTCAATGCCCTCATCGCAGCTGCCTGGACATTTTCAACAATCCCAATATGATGCCCTTTGAGTTGGGTCTGGAGCTTGGGAAAGGAAAGCAATTGCACGGAACCAGGTCAGGGCTGTACAGTGGATGAGACGCATTGAGAACAGCCTTCGCCAAGGAGCCACGCTGTGCTCAGTTCTTGGAAGTTGATGGTCGCTGTTCCAGACTCCTCCGCATCTTCATCCGTGACGAGACACAAAAACTACTACGCACTTTGCTAACACACCAATTGCTCAACTGAGGAAGGTCAAACTGTGTGCCTGGGTTCTTTCAACGCCTGCCTCAATCGCCACTTTGCTTTTCTGTCCCTGCTGCACATGCACACACAAAAATCTGTTCTCATTCACTTTTGATACAGAAAGCATGTCGCCACTGACTTTCCTCTGAGCAAAAGCAACCCTAGACCCCATTTCTAAAGGCAGGATTGCACTGCAAAGAAGACAGTCGGTGCAGTTTGGAGCCAAAGGATGCTCAAACCACCTCTCATCCTCTTCTCTCCATTGGAATTTAATTGATTTTTGGCCAGAGGAAGCTTCCAGGCGCTGGCTCTTTCCAGGAAATAATCCTGCATCGTTGTCACCAAGGCAGCATTGCAGCAGCTTCCTTGCCTCCAGGGAATGTTCCATAGATGGACCCCAGAGAGAGAGAGAACCGGAGCCTAATTTCTCATCCCCAAATCCCCCTACCACATTAAAAAAAAACACATTCCAACTATGACATCACACACAAAAAGAAAAAGGAAGGAAGGAGGATGAAATGTCAAACAGCCTCCAAAAATCTGTTGCCAGACAGCAATGCTTATTCAATATGAAGACATCACACATTAAAATATGAAATAGAGACCATTTCGAGTATGACATTAGGCACCAAGAGAATAGAGGGAAGCAAGGGGATGAAATAGCAAAGAGCCCCTTAAAATCTGTGGCCAGATTGCCACGGCTATGAAATATGAAGATCTCACAATTATTTAAAAAATGGAATGAAATTCTATATATTGCCCATGAACGAATATTAAATAGCAATGTCGATAAAAATATTAAGGCATCACACTTTGAAAAAATGGAATAAAGATTATATATTTCCCATGAGCCTATGGGAATGAGTATTAAATAGCAGTGTCTATTAAAATATTAAGACATCGCATATTAAAAAATGGAATCAACACTATATATTGCCCATGAACCTATGGGAAGGAGTAATAAATACCAACATTTATGAAATATTAAGACTTCTCACACTGAAACAAATGGAATAAACACTATATATTGCTCAGGAACCTATGGGAATGAGTACTAAATAGAAATGCCGATGGAATAAAGACTACATACTGCCCATGAACCTATGGGAATGAGTACTAAATAGCAATGTCTATGAAATATTAAAATCTGATACATTGGGAAAAAATGGAATAAAGACTATATATTGCCCATGAACCTATGGGAATGAGTACTAAATAGCAATGTCTATGAAATAATACAATCATTAATACATATTGGTAAAGATAAAGGTTTTCCCGTGACATTAAGTCTAGTCGTGTCCGACTCTGGGGGTTGGTACTCATCTCCATTTCTAAGCCAAAGAGCCGGCGTTGTCCGTAGACACCTCCAAGGTCATGTGGCCAGCATGACTGCATGGAGCGCCGTTATACATATACCTATTAAAATATAGAAATTACTATCAAATATGGGATATACCGAATATTAAAATATGAAGCTTTAAAATGCTAATGAATGGATTATGAAGGGCCCTTCCAGACAGCCCCTATACCCCAGGATCTGATCTCAGGTTTTTTTGCTTTGAACTTGATTATATGAGTCCACACTGACAGATAATCTGGGATATTAAGACCTGACACAGTTGAAAAAAATGGAATAAACACTATATATTTCCTTGGACCCATGGGAATGAGTACTAAATAGTCCAAAATAGCAATATCTATGAAATAATACAATAATTAATAAACATATTGCCTAACATATAGAAATCACTATCAAAATACGGGATACTCTGAATATTAAAATATTAAGCCATAAAATGTGAATGAATGAATGAATGGATTATTAAGAGATCTTGAAATTTGCGCAGTTTCCCCCTCCTCACTGGGACCCACCCAAAAGGGGGGCCTAGGAAGCCCCCTCAGGCCACCCCATACATTCCCCCTTCCCATAACGATAAGATAAAGAAGGAGGTTCCTTCAAGAAAACCTTCCCCTGCACCCCCAAAAATGAAATAATCCGCCTCACCTGTTTGTTCTTCGCCTCAGGTGAAACTGCGAGCAAATAACACGGCAGCTCTTCTCCTCTGCTGTCTCCCAACGCTGCTCGCTCTCGCTCGCCTGCCTCGTTTTCCCTCGGTCCCGCCTTCTGGGCCGCCTCCACCAATCGCCTTCCCCCTTACTAGCCCGTTTGCCAATCGCGCGTCGAGTTACTCAGGCGCGCTCTAGAGGTCGCTGTTGCCATGTCTGGTGAGGGCAAGTTTCCTCGACGCTTCTCGCTCTCAAGGGCCCCTCCCTTTTTGGAATCACCGTAGCAACGTTTGCCAGGGACCGCCCATCCCGCTCCCGCCTCATCTTCCGGCTCTGAGGAGAACCCCGATTGGCTGGGCGAGAGCAGGCCGAGGCGTGCTTCCGAGTGGAGGCCGCGCTGGGGACAGCGGTGAAGGCAGCCAGCGGCGCCTAAACTGAGGGAAGGCCGCTGCTGTTTGGTGGGTTAGGGCTAAAGTAGTTGAAGAGGCCTCGGGCCTAGTCTGTTGCTATGGCGACGGAGAGGCCTGCCGCTGTGGTCCAGCAGCGGTGTTGACAGGGCGCCTTCCAGCCCTCGAACCCGAGGCGGAGGCCCTCTTCTCCGCCTCCTTTGCCTCAGGAACCGGCGGGCTCCCTTCTTCCGCCATGCGCCCCTGGTGAGTGGCTGCCTTCTTCTCGGAAAGGGCTTCCCTTGCTTCCACGTTAGGGCCTTCTTGCAGGGAAGGGAAGGAGGGGCCTGCCCCGCCTCTCAGCCAGGAAGGGAGTCGAATGCATTGATCGTACAGTAATTATTATATTGTGCGTGTATTATATATACGTGTGTATATGTATGGATGTGATATGTGTGTGTGCATATATTTGTATGCATGATGTATGTGTATGTATATAGGATATATGTGTATTATATATGTATATGTGCGTACATATATATGTGTGAGATATGTGTACGTGCATATGTGTGTACACATATATGATACTAGCTGTGCCCGGCCACGCATTGCTGTGGCGTTGTCTGGTGGTGTTGGTGAGAAATTGTTGAGGTAGTGGTGGTATTGAATGTCTGTTGTATGGTTGTCTTTATGTTTAGTATGCACACTGAAGTGGATAATATGGCAGTGTGGAGCCAAGATAATCCAGTTCAAAGCAGATAATATAAGATTCTAAATGGGCTATAAAGCTGTGTGGAAGGGCCTTGAGTCTACACTGCCATATAATCCCGTTAAAATCTGATAATCTGTGGAAGAGGCCTAAGTGAGGCATAACTGTGCCTGTCCCCTGGGCTGAGTAGGTTGCTAGAAGACCAAGTGGGCGGAGCTTAGCCTTCAAACTGGCAGCAATTGGATAAAAACTATTATTCCTCTCCCTCTAATTAGGACTTTATTTTTCTTTTCTTTTTGTTGTATCAACCTAGAGCCGTGAATGATGTGTTGTCAAATTTTGAGGTTGGGGGGCCTGTAGTTTTGTTGTTTTGTCCGCTGTCCTGATGCCATCACTCTTTTATATATATAGATATGTATATGTTTTAGTGTGATATATGTGTGTATGTATATATGATGTGTGCATGCATACCTGCGTGCATATATATGTGATATATACTGTATGTGAATGTATGTGTGTATATATATATGATATATACAATATGTGTGAGTATATTTGTGTGATATATGTGTATGTATATATGATATGTGTTGATACACGTGTGCATAAATGTATGATATATATGTGTGGATATAATAATAATACAGTAGAGTCTCACTTATCCAACATAAATGGGCCGGCAGAATGTTGGATAAGCAAATATGTTGGATAATAAGGAGGGATTAAGGAAAAGCATATTAAACATCAAGTTAGATTATAATTTTACAAATGAACCACCAAAACATCATGTTAGACAACAAATTTGACAGAAAAAGTAGTTCAATACGCAGTAATGCTATGTAGTAATTACTGTTTTTACGAATTTAGCACCAAAATATCACGATGTATTGAAAACATTGACTACAAAAATGCGTTGGATAATCCAGAACGTTGGATAACTGAATGTTGGATAAGCGAGACTCTACTGTAATAACTTTATTTTTATACCCCGCCTCTATCTCCCCAAAGGGGACTCAGGGCAGCTTACATGGGGCCAAGCCCAAATAAAAACAATAGCAATATAAAACACAACAATAGACAAGAGACATGCACAATTATAAAAAATTAAGCATATGATGTATACAGTGTGCGCATATGTGTATGATATATGTGTGTATGTATATATATGTGTGTATGCATGCGCGTGTGTATATATATGTATCATATATACTGTATGTGTATATGTATGTGTATAATATATACAGTATGTGTGTGCATATGTGAGTGTGTATATATGGTATATGCAGTGTGTGCTATATGTGTGCCTGTATATAATATGCATGCGCTTATTCGTCTGATATATGTGTGTATATGATATATACAGTATCTGTGTATACAGTGGAACCTTAACTTAAGAGCATCCCAACGTAAGAGTGTTTTGAATTAAGAGCTGTTGCTCTGTCCAGGTTTCACTTTGGGGTTCAGCAGTTGTAACACCCCACTACTTTCTTCTAAGTCTCACAGTGTTAAAAAAGATGGTTTCTCTGCTACAGATCTGATCTAAACATTTACAGCATCAAACCTCTTACACTGAACGTCATATTTTGTTTTTAATTTGCTTCTTTGGGTATTACCAGTTTCTTCTGCTTTTAAAAAACATGAACCCTTTCTTGGAGGTCAGCCCCAAAACTAGCCTGATGCCTTGGGGAATATTTCCTATTGGCTCACGTTGGGTATAGTGAACTGCCACTTCATTTGGTTTCTGTATGCCAGATGAATAAGTTCTGGTCTCATATGGTGTCTTGCCTTATGATGGGAACAAATTGCATTAAACTGGTTAGCATGGAGGCTTGTTATCTGAACCTGACCTTGTTGACAATGAAGCATCAATAAGGGAAGGAGGTGTAGTTTATTGTGCGCCAAGACTCTGTTGTGTCCTAGTTTTAAGGACTGGATATTGAGTCACTTGAATGTTATATTTTGTCTCTGATTGTAAGTGTTGTCGTTTAATACTCCCCTTATAACCTGTGAATTGTTTATTGCTCCTCTCCTGCGCACCTTGTAACCCTGCAATTAAGCTTTGTGCAGAGGGAGATTTTGTTAAATCTGGCACTGGATTTGAGCAAGAATTTGCTGAGATTGTTCCCTCTCTGAACAACTAATTAGTTGCTTTCTTAATTGCTTCATGTTACATACCTGACAGGTTCATGGTGTGTAGGCAGGGTTCCTATTAGAAACTGAATTTCTATTCTTCACTGAGGATGGATTGGGCAAGCCATCTGCTCCTGATGTAGAGATGCAGCAGATTTCCTCCATGAGGTTGACTGCTGTGGCTCTGTATGAGTTGCTGCTCTGAGCTTACTTTCTGTAATGAGGAGCTTCACCTTGAATTGTAATTGTAATTCACAGAACTATAGTGGAAGTGTTCCTTTCATTGTACAGTTGTCTCTCCACCATTGAGGTTTTGATTTTTGCAGATTTGTTTTCTCTCGTAATCTCTAGGTCCCCCGATGTAACAATGTAGTCCATTTCCTCTGGTCATGCTCGGGGATCTAGAGATTTCTAGAGAAAAACCTCTCATTGAATTGCTAAGCCCTCCCATGTGATTCTACAGTCAGCTTTCAGTAAATGTTGACCATAGGGATGTTCTGGAAGATCTAAATATTTCTAGAGCGGTGTTATCTCAGAGAAAGAAAATAGCAATGTCTTTTTGTGTGTTTTTCATTTTCAGTGAAGTCTTGTGCCCATAACCCCAGTAAATGTGGAGGGCTGATTGTAATTTGTTTCTGGAACTCTGAAAGTAGACATTATGAGTATAAAAAGTGTGGCTCCCATTACATATGCTTGAAATGTTGTGATAGGCTTTACAAATAAAGTTTTTTGCTAGTTGAGGAATCTTCAGTGGCCATAAAAATACTACTTTGGTTTTGCTTAGCACCTTCTAGCAAACTGTAGTACAGTGTTCCCTCACTTATCGCGGGGGTTAGGTTCCAGGACCACCCGCAATAAGTGAAAATCCGCGAAGTAGGGACACTATATTTATTTTAACATTTATACATTATTTTGGTAGCTATAAAGTATACACTATTTTAAGTCTTTATCAACCAATCGTGTGTTAATAAATTGCCTCCTCCTCCCGTTGCCACTTGGGCTCCTTTTCTCTCCCTTTGGCTTCTCCTTCCTCCCTTCCTTATGCTGTAAATTGTAATTTTTAATGATTTATAATAGTCTTTTAGAGTTTATTGAAAAATTGTGAAACAGCGAATCCGTGAAAAGTGAACTGCGAAGTAGTGAGGGAACACTGTATTTCCATGAATGCTATTAAGTCCCTTGCTTAAGGATTTGGTGTCGTGTCATTTTTGCATTGTTAACAGCCAGTCACATTTGTTTGATCATGAGCTTAGCAGTTGCGGAAGAAGCTATTGAGCAACAATAATGAGAAAAGATAACAGAGTGAATGAAGTGGGTAGCAATAAGTGTTTGTATTGTGAGCATTTTCCTAAAAGCTTTTAGATATTTGGCTCAAGCTTTAAAAAGGTGTATAGAAATGAGTCTGCTTAATCAATTACTGTAAATTAAACTAGTTAGAAGTTTATTTCTGCTGAATGAGACATACTTCTAGGTACTTTCTCATCTTCCAGTACATTACTTTATTCTATATGAATAAATTATATTTTGACAGCTGACTGAAAGCAAATACTTTACTGCTAAACTGTATGAAATACTTTTCAGTAAACACATTTAACAGTGTCCCTGGTTCAGCATTGAGTACAGTGGTTAGTTTAGGGACTACATTGGGAGCAAATTACAATATAAAAAGCCGTTCTTAATTTACTCCTGTTTGGGGAAGCTATTCAATGAGTGTTTAGCTTCTTCTGTCAGGAATAAGTCAAGCTCCTACACACATAGCGGCTTCGCACGAACAGCAAACCACAATGCATTCAGGAGCTCCAAACGAATTTCCTGTTCCTATCAGAAGCTGTTATTCACTCAAAGTGGGAACACAGTGAAGGCTAAATCACCTCCCTTTGATCCCAGTCTTATCTATTGCTATTTAAGAAAGAAAACAAGTGTGCTACATGCATTAAAAACAAAGGCAGGTCTTGTGATTCCTTAAAGATAAGACAGACTATTGCATAATTTTTAGGACACAGTCCACCTCATCAGATCCATGTGTGCACCCAATGCATTCACATATTTAGTAGTCTTGTTCTGAAGGCTAACAGAAAAATGTTATTTTACAGTTCTTTTGTTGTTTTTTACTTGATGTGGGTGTTTTCAGCATCTGTTCCCAATCACATTTTTCTCCCATTATTTTGAAAACCAAAGACTTTTTTTCTAACAACAAAAAGATCACATGTTGTCATAACAAACTTTATATTATTGAAGTACTTAAACATTCACTCCCCTGTCCTAAAGTATTTGGTCAACATCTTTAAAAGTAGCGTCCCCTTTACATTAATAATCCACACTTCATCTCACCTCTGTCTGTGTTGTTTAGAAGTAGCTAAACATCCAGTTTAGCTACTTCTGGATCCAAACATTATTCATTGTTCCGTGTAAACAAGCTTACATATCTGCAGCTGACTGAGCTGAACTTTGATCTTTTCCTGAGACTTTAAAGATGATTTTGCAAAGATTTACACAGCAGCATCAGCTCCTGCATGAGCATGAAATCACATGCTATGTATAGGCTGATCTCATTGCCAGAGTTTTATGAGACACGCTGTGTAAGGCGTCTTTCAACATTACTGGCTTCCAATGCAAATGGAGGTGTATTGCTAGGGTCCTCTGCAGTGTTGTTAGAGCTTTTGAAATGCACTTTCCCTTCATATTTCATATTTGCTGTTTGGTTTCTTGTCCAAATATCAATTTCCTTTCACCAGGAAGAGTGGAAAGGCTTGCTGTTTGCTTGACCAATAGTAATGTGATATGTGTCCTTTGGAATGGTTTTGCATCTGAAACTGCTCGCCTCCTGTTTCCTTGATGTTTTTTTGACTGGTGCCAAGCAGTGCAAATAAGCAAACAGTGCCTTTTAGTTCCACCTGCTTAGCAGATGATTTGTTGATTTTTTTTATATCCAAGTAGAACTGGCTGGCTACTGCCTCTGCAATAGTGAACGTTTTCAAAGTAGTGAGCCCTCAACACTGCACCTTTTAAAAATAATTGGGTTGGCAGTGTTCGCTTGGAATGCAGGTTTGCTTGTATTGGGTATTTTTGGAAGCAGTAGTGTCACCAAATGTGGGCTTGTTTCTGAGCTTACTGTTCTCATGTATGAAAGCAGCTGGCTCTCAGCGAAGCATTGCCAAAAAAGCAGCTTTCGAGGCTTGTGTGGGTAAATGCTATGGAGGATTGACTGACAATGTCTCATCATATAGTTTCCCAATATTTGAAGTTTGGCAGATCTTATAGGTCACAAAATGGCCTTCTTTGGACTGAAGTAAAATTGGGCCCCAAGATACAGTTGCAATACCTCTATGGTTTGTGAAAGATACATTTAATGATAAACCATGAACACTGCTCCCTCCCCACCACCAATTATGTATGCACTTTTATGTGTGGAAGGTGTGGCTATGTGAAAGAGGGAGGAGGGGATAACTTCATCTTTTCCTGAAGGTCAACTCTACTGTTTTTGTTTATTTGTTTGTTTGTTTATAGAGTTCTGGGCCTGTCCACAAAGGTCATGGAGAAGAGATTAGAAGACAACTTTGGCACCAGCTCTCTGAACACACTGGGAGACGTCCTAGCAAAAGCTCTCAGGTGTTTGGGCCATCTTCATTTGCTCTACATGTGTGCCTGCCTCAATGCCCTCTCATCCTATACAGGTGACAGTTAACAATTAATTCTCCATCTGAGACTTTTTAGGATACCATTGGACAAATATAAGTTATATTTAACCTCATTTGAAACCTCTTTGAAAGACCTTCTGGTTCCAAACTGCCAGTGTGGATGAGTAAATAGACATGGATCTTCGCATTTTGTATTTATATGGAATTGCAGTTGCAAATTACAGAAATGTGATATAATTACTGTATTTATACAATGTTATAAATACTGTAGTACTGAACCTTGACCCCATCTTGATCTTCTTTTAAGCACGTGCAGTTTCCAAAGCATGTTTAAGGTGATTGAAGCTTCCTACTTGGCATGCTTTTTAAGCCAAGTCTTGTTAAGGTGGCACCTTTCTCCGGGACTCGTTTAGACCATCTGTGTGCCTAAGGTTTCATATTGTGGCTTACCCATTTGTAAAATACAAAGCTCTAAATATGGATTTGTATATTTCCTAAGAGTTATGGTGCATTTCTTTGGGTATAAAACAATGTCAGGAGAGAATGCTTCTGAAACATGGCCATACAGCCTGGAAAACTCGCAGCAATCCAGGGATTCCAGCCATGAAAGCCTTCGACCACACATTATACAGTGTCATGTTTGTATGTTTCATTACAGTATTTGCTGCTGTTTCACATAAGACTACTTTACCTTCTACAACATGTGTGTTTTGGAAGAAAAAGCAGTGAATACTACAGTGCGTGCAGACATAGTTAATGCAACCTGTGCATTTTAAACCTAATCATTTGTTCAGAAAGTAGCATGAAAAACATCCTTAAGTGAAATGGTTTTTATTCTATATGTACATTTTGCCTTTTTGTGGGAAGGAACACTCAGTGTTTAAACATTGTTCTGAAAAGAAGAATATACTTTATTCTGATTGAAAATAATTGAAATTTTCATAAAAGTGGGAAGAGATAGTGGGATAAGTAAGCCCAAACAAAATAATAATTTCATGGACATGAATATGCTCAGGTAATTCCCTGCTTCCCTATCCGAGCTGTTCCAACCCCCCCCCCCCCCTCTTTAAAAAAAAAACTAGCTTTCTATTTGGCAAGTTTAGAACATTAAAAAAGCAAAAACAAAAACAGAGTACAGGGAGCACTTATACTGACATAGTTGCATTTGATCTCATTGGATTAGTAGTTAGTGAAAGCTCTCCCTTTTTCTCCTGGGCTGTTGCTCTAGTCTCTGTAATTATCCTTTCCTATCTCTGACATTTGGCAAGGGGGAAATTTGATTAAGCTGATGTGCAGCAAGTGAGTCATTAATCTTCAGCTTGGGGTACACATAAGATGGTTGACTTAAAATGCTGGGTTTGTTATTGGTTGGATATTACGGGAGAGGGTTGAGGAGCGTAAGCAGTAATCATTGTGTTTTTGGTGGGAATGTTGCTGCCGGTTTGCATTGTTTCACTGAGATTAGTTTCCTGTTCCCTGAGCTTTAAGAGTTATGCATCAGAGACAGTTGCCTTTTTCGTTTCTTAGCCACGGCCATAGTATTTCAGGGGCTGTTCAGATACAGATATGAGCCATGATAGAAAGCATGCATACCCTGCACAGCAGGTTTGCTTTTACAACATAATACCTTTTCTCTTTTTCTCCCCTCCTCGCACCCTGAAATTTTAAGATTTCTATGGTAGAAAGTGTTGACAGATACATAACCTTCTTTTAATTTAAATGTTTATATACAGTTTGCCATTTAAAGTGCCAGGCAAATCACAAAAGTGGCCATTTCCTGCATGTGGTCAATGTGTGAATTTTTTCCTGGTTAGAATAATTATGCTAGCATACTAAATTGTCACACTCTTGTCTTTTTCGTACTCCCCCCACCCCTGGACTGCTTTCTCCAGGATCATGAATATTGGACAAATGGATATTGTCTAGTTGTTACAATGTGGTGTCTTTCAAAGCCCCCATTGTTCTCAAACACCAGCATGTTTGTGAATTAGTGCTGTGAAATAAATTTTTCTTTCCTCTCAGTGTTAGCAGTGACTTGTGAGCGAAGGTTTCAGGAATGTGGCCCTGCTCTGCGTGTATTTGAGAGCACAATTAATTCTGTTATTTTCTTTATAGCAGCCCTGTAGTGTAGTTCATACTCATCTTCGAGTTACAGATCCAAAATACAGTCTTCAGACGTAGACACTTGAAACAGAGACATTTCTGTTTCCAATCTTTAAGTATCTTTAAGTATTTTGCTGTGAAAGTGCTTGATTCATATAATCATGGTCTTCCAACCAGCTTTTGATTGTCACTTTTCTCAGCTCACCCTGTGACAATGCTCTGCCATACTTCAGGTTCTCATCCTTTGGTCAGAAAGTTGAATCCTGAATGAGTTTTGGCATTTATGTGACTGGATTCCCTCAACAAATTCAGACTTCTGCTTCCAGCTTCTGATTACTTTTCTTTCTGCTCGATACATCTCTATGATAACATAAAACAGAAGTGGAAAGTTTGGAGAAAGGTTGTCACAAATAAATAACTGTATTCCGTGTGGCCTGGCTTTGGCATATGAGTCATGCCTGAGATTATAACAGGTTGGCAGAGTTGCCTAGGTATCCATTTGGAGATTTCTGCGGGTAAAACATTGTTGTTATTTAGTAATTTCAGGGACGCTCCATCTCAGATGCTGGCAAAGGTTTGGAAATTTGGACCAGAAAGAGCAAAGTGTGGTGAATAGTAGAATTAGGAAAGCCAAGATTAGGAATCGAGGTTCAACTCTAATATTCGTTTGTTTGTCCTAGGTTAGTCAATGGAGATTAACATACATTTCCCAGTTTCATAATCTGTTTTTTTCTTTTGACCATGGATTGCATACTTGTGTACATGAGTATGTTTTAAAAGCACTACAATGCCTCTTCCCCTGAAACACAGCTCTTATATTAAATCAACATTTGGTGCTGAAAAGCATGTTTCCTTTCAATTGTGGCCGTGAGGGCTGTTTCTGGAGCCGTTCTTTCAGGGACATCCAAGCAGTCTTGGCTTTGTTCTGTGAGCAGAGAGAGGCTCAGCGTGAAGCTTCCTGCTTCATTTTTTGTTGGAGTGCTTCGCAGTCACGTGTCCGCACTATGTGCTACCCCCCACTGCCACCAATCAGAGGTTTTTGAAAACCTTGAGAGAGACTTGCAGTTCATGTGTTTGGATACATGTGTTTGGATAGAAAGGCAAACTCTTTACCCAGTCGGGGGCACGTCAACTTGCAAACATTAAAGCAGATACTGCTTTTTAAAAAGTCATGCAGAAATTAAGATACAATTAAACTGTCAATCGAATTGGAAAGAGTTAAAAGCATGTCACTTGAAAAGAAAAAACAACCAATATAGATACAGCACATTTTGAAAGATCATTTTGCCTTAAACAATAATCTCTTAAGGGTCTTCTGAGGTAGAAGGGTCTATCTAACTATGGAAGGATAGCAAAGAGGGTCCAATTTAACCCATTTCGAAGACGATTTCTAGAGTCTGGGTGAGCCCCCAAAGCCCTCTCTTCCTTGTTCATAGAATCAGTAGAATCCTCTTGTTGGAAGAGTCCGCATGGATCACTTAATCCAACTCAGAAAAAGCACAATCAAAGCACCCCTGACAGATGACCATCCAGTCTCTCTTTAAAAGCCTCCAAAGAAAGAACTTCCATCACACTCCGAGGCAGAGAGTTCCACTGTTGAACAGGTCATATGGTCAAGAACATCTTCCTAAGGTTCAGGTAGAATCTCCTTCCCTGTACTTTGAACCCATTCCTCCATTGAATCCTAGTCTCCAGAGCAGCAGAAAACAAGCCTGCTTCCTTTTCCTTCTGACATCCTTTCAAATATTTAAACATAGTGATAATGTCTCCTCTCAACCTTCACTTCTGCAGGCTAAACACACCCAGCTCCCTTTGTAGATATAGTATACCTCTAAGGGTGGTGAGACAGAGCGAAGTGCTTTTTCAGAAGATTTAAAACATGGAAAGCTCGTTTAGGGGGAATATGGCTCCTGTTGTATTCTAGCATTTCTATGGGCAGCTCCTGCAGTGGGTTGTTTTCACAGAAAGAGACAGCTAGAGGCAAAAAGCTCTTTCTTATATGGTAGAAAACTGCCTGGCTGCCTGTTCCTCATCCTTTGTTTGTTTCCCTTTATCTTCCCTCTTAGTGTTAATTTTCCTTCCAAGCTGAGAGGTGGGAGGAGGTGAGTGAATTAGTTGCTAAGACAACAACATCTACAAATTGTGAAGTCCCCGGTTCAGGTCCCCTGAGAGCAGAGCCAGCTAATAAATGAAATGCCTTTTACATTTTTCTTTGTTACACTTCCATACCATTCAATACCCCCATACTCTTTGCTTTTCAAAACATCTAAATGGCAAAAGCAGGATGCAGGAAGCGAACCAGATCAGAATTAGAGCCTTGACACTCCGGGAGTGGGAGCATAACTCCTCTTTCCTCTCCTGTTGCTCACCCTAATGAACATCCACACACACACACTCACATTTTTGTATTCACCCTGAGACACAAACATCTCTTCTGGATCAAATAGAAGCTTTTGGAACATACTTTTAATTGGGACCAGGGCATAGGAGGAAAAATATTACCATAAACAATCCGCATTGCGTAGCCTTCATCCTCATTCCCTATCTTGCTCTTGCATTTTTTGTTGTATGTCTTCGATTTATGGTAAGCCTATGGCAAATTGGGGTTTCTTTACAAGATTTGTTCAAAGAGGTGTTGCATTTGTTTTCCTCTCAGGCTGAGAGAGAGTGACTCTTGCTCAAGGAAGTCACCCAGTGGGTTTCCATTTGTACCATGTCTCTAGAGTCATAGTCTAGTACTCAGCATGCTGGCTTTCATAATTGTTGTTTAAAATTATGAAAAGCAGGTATACGAAAAGCATTAGTGCATTTCAGTATCATCTAGTTTTAACTTCTGTTCCTTCTGAGATCATTTTTGAGACGTCCTTCATCTTCAGTATACAGAAGGTTTAATGGGATCACATGGGTTCCAAGTGTCTTGTTTGTCATGGTTCTATGTAATTTGTTCTGAGATCTTTTCAGGCTGAGGATGGAAAGGGGACACTGCTCCAAATAGAAGGTATGAGGAAATAATAATAATAATAATAAAACTTTATTTATACCCCGCCACCATCTCCCCAACGGGGACTCGGGGAAAGCCACTCAATGTAGCCTGATTTCTTCTCCTTATTTAGGTGACTCTTGTTCCCTTGGAGATTGGCCAAAGCAAACATTTTAAGAAGCAATATTCAGGTTCTGCTTGAGCTAGGTCTAAGAGCAATCCTACAAAGAGCTTACTTTAATTCACTGTCTGGGATAAGGAAAGAGACAAATGCAAATAAACAAAAAATACACACAGCTTCAAAATTTAATGGAAACCAGCTGCCAAGAAAATGTTATTAGGAATATTTGGCTTTTCCCAACTATCTTTAAGAATCAAAGGTTCTCCCCACCAGTTGCTGCCTTCCCATGGCTTTTTAAAGTTGGCATGCATATTGTGTCATCGGTTTTAATTACGATGGTAATATATTTTATGGCGTCTGACAGTTTAATCAGCGCAGTAGAGCAATACTCTGGTTTCCTTCAAATTAAATTTGGCCTTTAAAAGAGGAGGGGGGGAGGAGGAGGAGGAGGAGGACATGTGCCCCGACAAGTCTGAGAGATCTCCAGGGACCCGTTACAATAAATCCTGAATGTTGGCTGTTAGCCCTCTTCATCTAGGATGGAGCCTGTTTATTATTGTTACCTTTTAGGCAGACTTTGAGGAAAACCTCAGCTCTTAATTCTGCACTCTCTGAACAGCAGTCAAAACATAATTTTGATTTTTAAAATGTTTCTTTAATTCTTCCAGTACTTTCAATTTGCAGTAGAAAATTGATGGCGGAAACTTTGGCTTGACAGGCATCAGTGTTGTCCTTGTTATGACACCTGCCCAATATGTGGCTTGAATGCAGAGGAAAAATGGAAGAGCAAAAGTTTTGCAAATTGCGAAAACTGACGTGGAGAGATATAAATCCATTCCCATTGCCTAAAATGGGATATCAGTTTCAGGAGTTATTTTGGGGAGAGGGAAAAGTATACCCACAAAATGTCCGGAATGCAGCTTGCAGCATTATTTTCATTGTAGCTTATGAATGGAAGAGAACTCCTTAACAGCAAAACTTCTTTTTAGTATTATTTATTTATTCATTTAATATCCTGTCTTTCTCGTGGGATTCAACATGATGTTGTTGTGAAGTGGGATTTTCTTGGCAGTATTTGTTCAGAGGGGATTTGCCTTTGTTTTCTTCTCAGGTTGAGAGAGTGTGACTTGCTCAAGGTCCCCAAAGAGACGTGGTGATTAGGATCTTGGTCTCCCAGAATCAAGGATACTGCATTGCCTCTTCTTTTTCATTTAAGAATGACCTCTTCTGCATGACACTTTGCTCTTATAGACAACAGTGAGACTATGTTGAGACTAACAGGAAAAATCAGCATTAGTTATCTACTAAAGGCTGGGAAAGGTGCATGCTGTTCGGAAATTGGGGATAGAGATGGGGAAAGGATTAATTAATGATCAGGAATTAGTTTTTCCCATTTTAGCAGTGCGAAATTGCAGAAGCTCCACTCTCTGCAGAGGCCGTTTGTCGTTTTTCTCTCACTCTGGAAAAAGACAAAAAGCAGGCGTTCAGTGTGAACCGGGGAAGGGAGCCAGTTCAGTTTCTTTGCTCATTTTTCAGAGCCATGTGAAAGACTCTGCAAGGTGGCTCTGGGAAGGAGGAGGGAAACGAACTGGCAACTAATGTCAACAGGAAACTTGGAGGCACAGGCAAACAGAGAGAGAAGAAACCCTATCCAGAATGCAACTGCACCTAAAAGGGTATCCATTCTATTTGTTCTAAAGTCTAATGAACAGTATATATCGGGAACATGAAAGGAAGAGAACAAGAGGGAAGTAAGGTGAAAAATTTAAACCATGACAAAGGGAAACTCAGAAAATGCCCTCCTCCCATTACAAAAGAAATCTCAGATTCAACGACAGCCTATGAGTTTTAGGAAGTGCGAACATGCATGGCATAAAGAGAACAGCATGAAAAGCTGCTTTTTAGATATTCATAAATGCTGAGATTACTTTTGGGTCTTTCTTGATTTGTTTGGTCAGTGTATAAGATTCTTTTAACCTCTCTGTCTTGTTTCAACAGTTAAATTTATTTGAACACAGATCAATACCCTTTCCTTAAAACTCAGTAGCAACTGAGAACAATTGGGAAGTCTGTTGAAAGGGTGTCCTTCACCCAGTGTAGCTCAGGACCATGTGACCTGGCTTCTAAAATAATCGCCTGGAGGTCAGGTCTTCCAGTCTAGAGGTATCTATTTTTGAATGCCCTTAATCCCTGGAGCCCTGAATGGAAGGATCTAATCAAACAGCCCCCATTCACCAGGTTTCCTGGACTACACTTCCCATCCTCCCTGGTCACTGCAACCAGTGCCTATGTTAACGGAGAGCAATGGGAGCTGTAATCCAGCCAGTTTAGAAGAATGCTTGGCATGAGAGATGGGCAATAGTTGTGTTACAGCGGCATGTTCACAACCTGTAATGAATGCTATTGTTTTGAGGGACATTCCAGACTTGTGAGGGTGATTTTTTAAAAGAAATAATTTTACCGCAATACATGTTTGCGCATTAGAGATGACAATAAACTTCAGTGATCAAATATGTTGCAGTGCCTTTTTCTGTCACAGTTTGCACAGTCTTTTTTTCATCCTTCGCGTGTTTTTAAATTCATTTTAGAATTTGAAAGGGGGGAAACATTTACCTGATTTTTAAAAAAGGGAAATAAAATAGTAAGAATCTCAAAATGAGACTCTTCAAGGTAAACAAGAACATTTGTGCTTCAGTAACTTATGGTTCATTTGTCTTATTGCCAGTGTCTCTTAGAGCTTTTGGGCTCTATGTCAAGCAGTTGCTGGCCAGATTCTTCTGGGTTGCTGACAAGCAAATTGGAATGGAAAGAGAGATCCCTTGCTTGCAGAAAAGCAGAAAAAGCATATTCTCTAAACAGGATTTTTTTTTAAAAATGCATCTTTTTAATTAAACCTTTTTGGCTGTTAGACTTTGATAGACCGTCCCCGCACTTCATGTCTTGTGCTCTTCTAAATTTAAGCTAATCACTGTACGAATTACATCCTTTCATCTCCTTTGAATCTGTTGCTGCCAAGCAATTTCCCTGTGCGATTCCCCAAAGTCTGGTGGTGGTGTGTTGAGAGGGAGAAATTATTCTATTTCCACACTCCACACACTTAAATATTTTATAAGATCTTCTCATATACCGTCGGCGTGTGTGTCTGTTTGCATGCACTAGAAAGTCTCTTCGGGATTTGGATACAGACAGCTACAGTCAAGAAGAATAACAGGATTAATATACAGAGCAGTTTCTGTGTCATTCGTCTTCTGCACTGTGCGAATCCTTTCTTAGCAAAGTCTCTTCTACTATGAGCATATAAATGCCTTTCTGAAGGAAGGGCTCGTAACTGTATGAGCATCTCCACTTTCTGATCTAAAGCCATGCTCCCCACATATGAATGGCTTTCATTTTGACTGAATTTAGGGTGATTCTTAGACATTCTTTTGGGTTTTGTGGAGATGAGAGTGAATTGGAAGGTATGGGGAATTCAAACAGAGTACTTTTGGGCACTTGGAGCATTTCTGCTCCCTGCTTGTGCCTTTGAGGTGCTTTTAGGAAGTGCTACCTATTCATGTTTTAAAGGTAGCGGAGGGGGGTTATCTCAGAAGTGTGACTTTGTGAGATGGGGGCTTGTCACTGAAGAGGGGCCATTGAATAGACACACATTTAGGTTTAGGTTTATTGTTTCATGTTGAAAAAACAGTAAAGGGCAAGAGATAGAGAGAAAAACCCATGACAGAGAGGTTTCTATTCTTGGAAGACAAATCTGCTTCTAGAAGGCTCCAGTCACATAGATCTTCAGTTAAATTTTGCGTTTGCGGGATATAACATAGGAGAATGAAACCTTCTATACATATCAATGTTTTTTCTTCTCATATAAAACAAATGTGCTCTTTTACATCCCATCTAAAAGGCGCTATCACTGGACATTAAGTACATCAAACCACATTATCTGTATTTTTGTGCCAATGTGTCATCTAGCCAAATTATTTCACCAGTTCCACTGTATTAACTGACCAAATTCTTCCTAAAATAATTTAGGGCTTTTCGAAATGACTGTGTGTACAGGCATACATGTGTACTCTGTCTCTCCATTTTATGTACTTAACCCATTCAATAGGAAAAAAAAGAGTGAAGTGAAGGTGTCTTGAGATCTTGGCCCGTGCGTTTTGATCACTTCAGTTTTGAAAAATGTCAGGCTTTTCACCAGTAATTTCAGGAAGACTGACATTTAGAAAATGTTTTAGAGCATACTGACTCTGTGTGTGTGTGTGTGTGTGTGTGTGTGTGTGCTTTGGGCTAAATATTAGAACTGAATTTCAGCCAATAATCTCTTCCTGCGTTAAAGAAGAAAAGCACACCTTATGGAGCATTTTAATTGCGCTTGGATACTGCTCTGCAGCACTAAGTGCTTTGAGTCTGAGCAGATGGTGGGGTTATGTGCGCGTCATTGCCAGCGGTGTGAGAGGTGAGCTCTGCAATGTTTCCATTCAGAACTGCCTCTGGAAGACTTGGCTGTTAAAGAAAATGCTTTTGGAGTGAAGCTGTCTTGCGGTATTAGCCATTTCTTCCAAAGTTACCTGAAGACATATACCTTTAGTCCAAAGGAACTGGGGAAACTGGTGACAGTTTCTGCAGCCATCACAGTGCATAGTCTTTGTATTAAGGGTAGTTGTTTTCAGCTTCACTTCATAGCATGTTAATTCGTCTGATACTGGAGTTGTGTATGAACAAGCAAACTCTGTAGATTTCCACTTCCATTCATTTGTTCTTTAAGGGAGCTGTGTGAGCAAGGTAATGCACACAGACCACAGAGCTCTTTTCAATGTGAGCAATCCCTTGAATCAAGACCAGGCAAAGAAGCAGCTAGGGAGATCCATGCCAAGATGGGTCTGCAGTGTTGCCTTCCTATCCCCAGCTGAATGAGGGTCTCTCCTGGAAGCTTTTATGAGCGATCAGACATAAATTGTCCTGTTTTGCTCTGTGCAAGGCATTTCTTTGGTGTTCTGGTCAGCTAACTTCCTAGTTTCCCTTCTCAGTTGGAACTTTCTGGTGGCCTAAATGTCCAAATCCCTTCGTGATTTCATTCGCAAACTACCCTGTTGTAGGCAGTTGCAGACTCAGTCCTAAGAGATCTGAGATCCAAAGTGTTCCTGTACAATGAGTTATAACATTAAGGAGAACAGTGCTTCTTGAAATTACCTGCCTTCTAAAAGGTTGCCCTGTGGCAAGCGTGGCATGATGTGTAATGCACAAATATACATGACTTTATCAGCAGAGGCTGTTTTAGCTCCTACCTGTGATTCAGGAAGATCCCCATTCCAGATTAGTTCAGGATTGGCTTCTGTCAGCCCACTTGTTTTGTCCCAGAGGTTTCCTGCCAATCCACATTTTCAGTGTTTTTGTACAAGTTCTAGCATATCAAAAGCCAAAAAGGCATCAAAGTGCTTTTTAAATAGTGTATCAAGCGTTATTTGTTTCATTGTTGTCTGCTCTGCTTGAATGTTTTGCCAGACTTGAGCTGTTTATCTTCCAAAAGCTGGAACATCAGCAAGTGACTTCTACTGTCATCTTAGCAGCTCCCCTTCTGTGTAACATTTTTCTTAATACTGGTTCAGGAAGGTTTGGGGAAAATAATTCTAATGACATTGGCCAGTGAATGTGAAGTGTGGAGTGCAGCTCCGATGGGTCTTAGTTGTCGCAGCCTATGATGGAGGATGCTGGGAGTTGCACTCCAACAATGCTGGAAAGCCAAATTGGGTTCAGCGTGGGATAGATTAACATTGGATGGTGCACTGCAGCAGTACCAGTAATGAAAGTCTTCTCCAGGGTAGATGATTTGTTCTCTTGAAATGCTTTTTGTGAAGAAAATTATTATTTTAATCAGAGCTTCCTGGAGTGGGACTCCCTCCTGGGACAAAAGCATAAATTTGTTTATTAACTTGCAATATTTTTTTATTGTGCTGCGTTCAGCGCTGTGTGTGCTAACTGTGTGCCGTGTTAATTGCATATTAGGGCAGAGAGAACTCCCAAGTAACAGGGAATCCTCCAAACAGCTGTGCTGTACTTTGTAGTATTTCTCACTTGGGGTAAAATTATCCTTCCGACTCTTGGCATACCAATTTGCAAAAAAGCTGTGAAGGTGTGATGATAGAATCCTTCCAATTAGAGAGATTAGATAATTCAACCAGTATACTTTACAACCCTGAGTTGGTTTCTATTTCTCTCTGGTTTGGTGAGAAAAACAGATATAGCAATGTGAATTATAGCACTGGAGAATTCAAATATGGTTCCAATTGGAGGCACATTTTAAGTGCTAAGATTCTGGTTCAAGGGAAGAAAACAGTATGCTGGCAAATAAAGATGTCACCAGTTTCTGTGCGTGTGCTTGTGCTGCATCTTCATCAGGAAATGGCATGGTATTTTTGTCAGTCTATTATTGCTGAAAAATTGCAATTAATCTTGTTGGCCTTATCAGGCAAAGCCTGTCTCCTCATCTGTGAAGGGCATTGGCAGGATTTTCACAGGAAAAGGAAGCAGGGACTTGATTTATGATGTGTCACCGTTGTTACAAGCTTCATTTGGGACTTAAGCAGGTCTCATGCTCTGAACTGCAGTTATAATTAGAGTACTGCCTGGGAAGGTACTTCCACATGACACTCTTCCTCAGTGTAATGGTTAGTAAAAGATGGGTTTAGTAAAGGATCGCAGTTTCAGTAGAAAAGGTGACTAGGAATCCCTTGAATGGCTCCCTAAGTTTCTTGTACAGATGTGATTTCTTTGGTGGAATCAAAACATTTTCTGACAGGGCCTTCCCTACTGTTAGACAAGGTGACTTTTGGAATACCATCGAAAGACAAAAACCTGTAAGCTGATTTACAATTTTGCTTATTGCTGGAGATAGGAAACCAAGTGTTTTTTTTTTTAATGGACATCTAAATGTCTTAGATCATACTCATTCTGTTAAATGCTTCTCAAAAACTACTGTTATTTAATCTCTCTTTGCTCAGATGCAAGCTGGAGCAGAAGTGTTTGCCAACCCACGCGACTTTTGCACGGGGCCCATTTGCGATCATTCAGTGGTGTTCACCTGCAGCTGCTCGAAGGCTTTCACTCAGTCCAGTCTTGTGAAGCCGCTTGCTGTCAGAGCCCTGCTTGCGATGCCTTTTGGCTCTTGGCAAAGATGTGTATCCAGGTGAACTGTACCAAGCCTCAACTCTGTGAAGCTACCTGGACTGACGCTTCCGACTCCATCTTGGTCTTTGTAACAAAGTCTGAGCACACAATAGACCCCCAGCTTGTGCAGGAGGGGAGAACTCATCTTCCAAAGTTGTTGGACTGGATGGGGAGGCCTCAGAGTAAAGCAAGACTACGAAGGTCCTTTAAAGAGTTACCAGTTCAAAGAGTGCCCTTTGCAAGTGGCGGGAGAAACTCTTTAAAGAGGGACATAGGCTCCAACGGTGGGAGTCTGGCAAGCCACCCAGTTCTGCTTCACTCCTCGGATCCTAATTCTCCCCCTGGAAATCTTGAAGAGCCTTTACCTTCAGTGCAGGAAGCAAATAATCCCATTGACCACATTAGTCCAGAAGAGAACCCACTGGCAAACAGGGAAGACCCAAGAAGGCCAAAACCTCAAAGTCCACTTTCTCCAGTCAACAATAATGTGAACCGATCAAGTGACCTCACTGGGAGTGGCTCTGTGGGGGTAAGTGGATCTAAGTCTGTGATATTGCTCATATCCACATTCATTCATGTTGTGTTGGCAAAAATGCTTTGTGACCTCTGTTGCATTGCACTGTGTTTGTATTTTGCCTTTTCTCTGAAAAACTACAGGTATCATATTGTCTTTCCCTCACCGTTTTATCATCATATCAATCTTGTAGTGTAGGTAAGGCTGAGACATAGCACGAGTTGGCCTTGGGTCATAGCGGTCACTTGACTCAGGGATGTTTGGGAATATGAACCAGTTTCTCCACAGTCTTAGTCTGCTGTTATAGCTGCTTCATAGACTACATTACTTTTATTTCTGTGCTTCCTCCAACATTTCAAGAAATCTGATCATTCTAATGTTTTCCCAGAAAAGGCAAAATGGTCAAGAGCCCACAATAGTGAATTAAAGTCATTGACCAATTCTCTTTTGGTGAAAAAATATACTGACTCTTTGTAAATAGGACACATCTGCAAGGATTTTTTTGGTCATCTGTTTCCTGCTGATTATCTTGATAGTACTCATGTAAGATCTGACTTTGAAGATGGCTTTTCTTCTTCTTTCTTGTGCGGAGGCAGACTCATAGATAGGTCCAAGACCTCCATTTCCTGAAATGCTTTTAGCTGCCTGGTTGCCACAGTGTTGTGCTGGGTACATGTGACTCTGGTTAGCAGAAAATATTCAGTGGAAGGCTAGAAATCTGCGGGAGTACCCTGCATATATACGCATTTTAATTTCATTGGGGAAAATTCTTTCCAATTGTTATTGAGCCACATTATTTAACTAACTAGTGTTATTGCTGATTCCAAAGGCAGGATAGTCTCTCCCCTGATAGGCACGGCATGCGTATGTGTGCCTATTGTGAGAGGTACACATTTCTCTATTCTATATATACTTAGAGCCAGGAGAAGGAAGAGTCATTTGGAAAGAATCACTGCCTATCTATGGGATGATCCTCATTCGCTTCAACTGCATCCAAGTTGGGTATAAAGCTGGTTGCTCATTAGAGACGCTCCACTTGGCAAGGCACAGATAACAAGGCAAAATGTTGAGGCCTGCATTTGTGTGTGTGCCGTTTGCTTGGTTGCTTCTGTCATGTCTCATAGGTGATAGCTGAAGTGTGTTTTCATTTTGAGCCTTCATTAAAAGTCCTGTGAAGAACTAGATAGTGGAGCCCCCCTTCCATGAAACTCCCATTGTTTGGAAACTCCTCGCTCTCAACCATGTTTGTTTTAAGTACATGGTGCCTCTTGATCAGATACCCCCCTGTCTGTGATACTGTACACAAATTTCACAGTTTTGTGTCATGCTGCCACTGTGAAATGGAAACTGCCGGCTTGTGGAGCAGGATGTGGCTCCGAGCCAAAGGACATGGCTAGGTACGTGGGACTGGCCTAGTTTATGTGTGAAGTGAGTGCATGGCTTTGCTTGGCTTTGGCTGACTCAGCTGTCCCTCAGCCCTTGACTTCTTCGCAGTCACTTAGGAACTGCTGCCTTCTTTCTCTGTCTCAGCGACAGATCAGTAATCATGCTTCCCCCGAACCGTAGCCATCTGGCATCTCGCAGGAGACAGCCGCTCTGCACTTGTCCAGAGCTGCAGAGGCTGTCTTGCAACCTGCCTGTGAAGGCAGAGTCTTTCCTGCACTTGGTAATTGAAAGTCATGTTTCCCTCACCTCCCTGCCAGTTTCTGGCTGTTTGGAGTGCTGCATCCTAAGCCACCAGGTGCTCTCCTGATATTCCAGCTGAATATAAGAAGGTAACATTAAGGTTCGTCAAGACATTCCTCTGGTTGTGATGTTTGGCTGCCATTCTCGGCCGCTCTCCAAGAGTTGCCTATAAAGACCCGTTTACGACTTCTCTTTGCGTGAACCTTCATAAATTTGGCGTTCAAAATCATGGAATTTTCTCAGAGGCAAAATTCTTTGTAAGAAAAGAGAGCATAATTTGCATAGCCTCTTTCACTTTACAAAACCCAGCTGTGGATAGGTAGTTTTACAGTTTGTGGCAAGTTGGCTGTTTTGCTCCTGATCATAACGTAAAAGGTGGGCCTTTTAGTGCAACAGTGTTGCTGTGTCTTCTCATTAAAAGCTTCTTCGAGGCTTACCTGCAGTTTGAGTAATATTTGCGGCTTAAGGAGGGATGACATATAAAGTACATCCCTCAAACCTTTCTACTGTGTGAAATACAGTTATGAAGAATGGTTCATTTCTATTATTATGATAATTGGAAGTAACAATGTCTTGGCTGGCAAAATAGAAGCCAAATGAATACACAAGAGAATTTAAGAGCACATGTTTTAGAGCAGTGATTCTCAACCTGGGGTCCCCAGATGTTTTTGGCCTTCAACTCCCAAAAAACCTAACAGCTGGTAAACTGGCTGGGATTTCTGGGAGTTATATGCCAAAAACATCTGGGGACCCCAGGTTGAGAACCACTGTTTTACAGCAACATTTTTTTGGGACTCTTATCTCCCATAGCAGGGGAGCCCCCAGTGGCACAGCGGATTAAACTGTTGAGCTGCCAAACTTGCTGGCATAAAGGTTGGCGGTTCGAATCTGGGGAGCGGAGTGAGCTCCAGCTATTAGCCCCAGCTTCTGCCAGCCTAGCAGTTCGAAAACATGCAAATGTGGTTAGATCAATAGGTACTGCTCCAGCGAGAAGGTAACGGCGCTCCATGCAGTCATGCCGACTACATGACTGGTGTCTATGGACAGATCCGGCTCTTCGGCTGAGAAATGGAGATGAGCACCAACTCCCAGAGTCAAACACGGCTAGACTTAATGTCAGGGAAAAACCTTCACCTTTACCTATCTTCCATAGCAAGCGCCAGTGTGGTGCAGTGGTTTTGGTGTTCGACAAGACTCTTTAAGAACAGGGCTCAAATCCTATTCAAACAAATAATAAAGGGTTGTTTTGTTGTCCCATGGCCACTGTCCAAGCAAGCAGGTGGAAAGTGTCCACATTTTCTTCTTCACGCTTTGCTAGCATTAAACTCTCACCACCTGTTAGGGAAGGGGGAGAGTTGGCTGCGCAAAACTGATGTAAGTGTCAGATTGGGGGCGTCATTATTCATTATTGGTGCTAATGTCAGAGGCGCTTGTGTTTGGGTGCTTGTGACACTCATGTCACCGCTACCCAAGCTGTTGCAATTGACAAACAAACTGAGGGCGGGTGAGGGAAGGGATCACATTTGCCAGCCATGGAACTGGTTTCATTCTGAGAGCTTGGAAGACATGGTTTGCATTCCTCAGGAGCACTTCCTCTTGGGAGGTATCTTTATATTAGCACATAGATCTGATCAAATTGGTGTGTGTTCATTAGCGGGGTGGGTGGAAGGTGGGGGTGTCTTGGCTTCAGCTTTTCCTTCCGCTCTGTCAGTGATTGAAAGGCAATCCTGCACATTTGGTCAATGGCTCCTATGGGGCTTCTTCATCGGGAGAAGCACTCAAGCACATGGCTGGTTAATGCGGCTGCTGCATTACTGCAGTACGCCCGCAGAAGCAGCCCTCCAAAGGTTGTGGTTGCTGCATTGTAGCAGATACTTACAAAGAAAGAAACTTGTTACAGAATCAGTCCCATCCCCTCATTGAATTCAAGGAAGTTAAAGTCTTTTCACTTCTAGTTCAACCGGGATCCCAAAATCACAAATCTAATACAGCTCTTTAAAAGGGCACAGGATGTGTTTAGGCTTTGGGGCAAGCTCTACATCTTTTTATTGGATGAGATGTTCCAAAAAGTAGGTGGTGGGACAGGGGAAGTCTTACTTTCTAATGATGTGCAGGTTGAGTATCATCTGAAAGGCTTGGGACCAGGAGATTTTTGGGATTTTGGAATGTCTGTATCTGCGTATACATACATAATGATACCTTGAAGATGGGACACAGGTCTAAACACCAAATTTGTTTCATATATACTTTACACACATGGCCTGAAGGTAATTTTATATAATAGTTTTAATAATGTGCATGGAACAAGATTTGCCTACATTAAACCATCAAAAAGCAATTATGGTGGCCCTATCTCAGCACCTACGTGGACAATTTTGAAGTTTCTGAATTCTGAATTAGGGATGCTCAACCTTTTATTGTAAAATGATTTACCCTAGAATCAATCTTACAATTTCCCTTCTGACCAGTCCTATGATTTGGAGAACCTTGAATCAAATTGTTGAATGGTAGGGATTGTACGTTGAAGGAAGATTTTCTACCACCTCTGTTATTCTCTAAGTTTATGTTTGCTCTAGCCATGAGAAGTAGCAAAACACTCCTAGGCGTGGTTTAGCCTGATGGCTTTGACAACCAAAATTATTTTCGTTCCCTTCATTGTAAAGCATGCCAAGTGGCTCTCTCTTTCTTTTTGATGGAGGAACCTGAGACCTGTCCTCAGGCTGTGTGGCTGGGTACATTGACAGTGGGATTTTGTATTTTCAAAACTGGAAGAACAAGCAGCTCCTTTTTCTGTTGCCAGTGTGATTCGGAGCTACTCCAAGTGAAACTGAATGCCGTCATATTAGACAAAGCAGCGTAGGCAGTTGGAGTGGTTACAGGAGCCAGATTTTGCGCTCATGGTGCCACAATGGATTAGAGTCCCCTGTTTTCAGCTGAAAATGAAAATGTCTGTAACTACTTGTTCTCCTGTTACACTTCAATAAGCTGTGCAGACAGTAGGACTCTAAGAACCAACCTTTCTTCTCCTCCTCACCAGCTTTTTGTAACATCTTGCCTGACAATCCAAAGAGCTTTCATGTTTGCACACATGGTGTGCCCTTTGAGTCAGTCTAATAAAGGTATTAGCTTATATATAGATTTTGGAATTTGTTCCTGTCCAGCATTGCTTGCCTCGCTGTTTCTCTTGTGAAGTGGCTGAAATGCCTGTTACCGTTATCAGTGTTTGACTCAGTTTATGGTTATCTTCATTTAAATCCCTGTCACTTTTATGCAGTGATCAAAGTTCAGGTTTCGCCTGTTGGAAAGTGGCCTCTGTCCCAACGTCATCCTAAGTGACACTAAAGGCTGTGTCATTGGATGTGCTGAGAAATTAAAATTTTAGAAGCAACAACACCTTGCATTTTGTGAAATGGAAAGATGAAGTTTCTTGTAACAAAAGTTTATTCAGAATTCTTCATTGTCCATGGCAGATATGTTCATGCCTCTGTTTGAGAGCTAAATGTTTTGAAATCACAAAATCTGATCTGGTCTTGGAAGCTAAATAGAATCAGGCCTAGTTAGTCTGTATTTCATAGGACGGCAATGGCAAACCACCTCTAAGGATTCCTTGCCCAGCTCTGTGAAATTCATGGGACCACTGTAAGCTTTTTTTTTTCGTGTCAGGAGCAACCGGAGTTGCTTTTGGAGTGAGAGAATTGGCCGCCTGCAAGGACGTTGCCCAGGGGACGCCCGGATGTTTTGATGTTTTTACCATCCTTGTGGGAGGCTTCTCTCATGTCCCCGCATGGAGCTGGAGCTGACAGAGGGAGCTCATCCACACTCTCCCCAGGTGGGATTCGAACCTGGCAGCTTTCAGGTCAGCAACCCAACCTTCAAGTTACTTAGTCCACTACGCCATCTGGGGGCTCCTGATCACTGATTAGCTCACTGTCAGCTAATAGGTAACTTGAAGGCAAATGTATGTGTGCATGTGCTCCTACATTTAGGGATGAGCACACTCCCCCTTGCTTCAAAATAAGCTTTAAAGGATCTTTCTTAATTAGTATTTTGATGCAGGTTGTCTGTCTCCCAATATATTTTTTCCAGAGCCTTGATTCATACAGCTGAATCTGACAAACGGGGGGTAAAATTCTTATATTGAACCAGGTAATCAGAACTGTCACCAACATTTGTAAACTATCAAGGCAAATTTCCTTTTTACTTTCTAATCTTGAACCAAAGATCTACTTTGCTGCCTTCTTACATTCCAGTGGGTGGCAGATCAGGACCAGAGTCATCTTTTGAGCCCTGCTATCAGATGTCCTTTACATGAAGAGTTCTGTTTTTTTATTAAATTGTATATTTTTTCAAAAATTAAGAATTAAAAAGGTTCAGTAAGGGAAAAAAACCCTTCAGAGCAATAAGATAAAAGTTGGAACGTGATGAACAAAAAGCAAAAAAGAAAAAGAAGAGAAAGGAGTGACTTCCAATCTTCCTTTCGATGAAAGGATATTATTCTTCATGTTTCCAAAATGACAGAATATTCCCTTCTTTCAAGAACTTTTCTTTCTAACCATCAAAACCAAAATTTAACAATATTTTTTGCAAAAAATATCTATAAGTGGTTTGTAGTCTTTTGGAAATGTGGCCAATGACCTTTGTCTAATCAAACTGAAGAAATCAAATTTCTTCATTTTTGCTAAATCTGTCTGTGTCCTCTATAGAAGATAGTGTTGAATTCTTCCATCTTTTTGCAAAGAACAGTCTCACTTGCTACCATGTTCTCAGCTTGAATAAAGCAATATAACCCTGAGCTGTAAGTGCTGACATCCTTGCCTCCCAGTAACACAAATCATGCGTTAATTGCCTTCAACATGACCTTTTGAAGTTTTGGCCTTCAGTCTGCCACAAAACTCTGTGTTGCAGTTTTCACATGAAAACCAGTATTAGCTTGATAGTACTTCTTTGAGCTGCAGTTTAATTGCCCAGTTGATTCAGTGCAAAGGAGATCAACTTTAGAAAATATGCTGCAGATACACATAAGCCCAGTTAAAGCCGAAATGTCCGGATTCTGCTGCCCCAGGCTTCTAGGAGGAATGGGGCGGGCACCGGGAAGGAATGCTCTGAGGAAAGAAAGGAAATGGGTTTCATCTGCTCCCTGGAGTGGCTTATACTGGCTTGAACAGTTTCTCACGGCACTCCGAAAGGATGGTATTTGGAGGGACTAAAGGAACCGCCCACCTAAGTTCTTGACTGTAATGGCAAAAATGTTGTTTACATGCAGAATTTGCAGCATTTGAGTAACAGTGAGAATATAGCTTTTGGTGTCTTGTATAGTAGGGGTGGGCAACTACAAAAAGGGCAGGGACCGTTTTTCCTCCTTGTGCTCACCTGGTGGGGTGTAGCAGTATGTTTAGTGTATCTAAGGTGATATGATGACAATCTCCAACCTCCATTTCCCCTTTCTCCTTCCTCCTTTTCCTTCTCCCTTCTTTCTTTGGGGAGTTGAGAGGTTTGTGACTCAAGCTGTTGACTTTATAGGTAGTTTTGGGGGAATTTACCCCAAAACCAGCTCCACAGCTTTAAAAAATTTAAAGTACCATTTGTAGGATTCCCAGTGCTAAGTATCCTGTATTGTTAGAAACTGTGTTCCTAGAGAAGAGCTAATGGTCCAATCTAGGTATAGTTCTACCATTTGATGAATTAGATGTTTAGGCTATGCCATAAATTCGATGAAATCCCTGCTGAGGCCATTCAACAAGATTGCTGAAGGAATCTTAATCGTTTTCTGGTTTATGAGTTCAATTCTAAGGGCAGCAATTACTGCCTCTCCTCTTCTTTACCAATCCTAGGCCCCTGAAGAAGAGCCCACGCCAGGACCCTCTCCAGCAGCTCCATCAGCCATCCCAGTCGGGAACCCTGAACATGTAAAGCCCTACAGCAACACTTCCGTCCAGCCGTCTGTGTTGGAGGCCCTTCCAACTTCCAGTAATTCTCAGGCAAAGGAGGATGCTGGGAAGGCACAGCCCATGACTTTTGTTCCAACTGGCCTCCCCATGAACCAGAACGTGACAGCTGTCCCAGTCAACCCTCCTGTTTTGCCCAGCACTGCTGTACCAACGCCAGGTAAGAGCGACCCTTAGCAGAAGAGGGAGCAGGAAGTTCCTTTAAGCTCTTTTGAAAGATTTTCACCATCTTAGCTCTTAAGTTGGTTGTTCAATTGCTAAGAGAGAGCTTTGTCACAGGTTTCTTTTGTCGCTTATTTAAGATTGCAAATCTTGTTATCTCTGCTTAGAAGCTGAAGAAACCCCTTGATTCTGTTGTGCAACATCGTGAAAGAGATCATTCTGATCTTTATTCAGTTGCTTTATTCTGAAGGACATCCCTTGGCTAAGCAGTGAAGATCTCTGGGTTGTTTCCTTGTATGCAGTCATTGCCAAGCACTGATGGCAATCATAGAAGCATTCAGATTATACTCAACTGTCTATAATACATCCTTCAATGTAAGATCTGCTTTTATGTACAGTAGGCCCTCCATTTTTGTGAGGGTTAGGAGCATGGGATTCCCACAAATGTGGAAAAATGGCCAATTTAGAAGCCACGACTTTTTTAACCCAAAAGAACATCACTCTAGGAATGTCTACATCTTGAAAGTTTACCATGATCTATTTAAGTTGACCATAGAATGGTACTGAAGGACCTAGAGATAACACATTAATTAAATATGTGGATAAACAGATCCAGAAAAGTAAAAGCTGTAGATGTGGAAGCCCGACTGTATTTCTTTTTTACTTTTCAATTTTTCCTTCTCTTTCTTCTTTTAAAATGAATGAGTGCTTTTGAAGCTGTTTGCTGTTCTGTCATCTCTTGATGTCGAAGCAGGAATGTCAGCTCAACTTTGTTGCATGGTTGATCTGTTTCTATGAAACGGCACCATTTCTTAAATTGGAACAAGACTTAGAGATCAAATTCAGTGATAGCATACCATGCAGACAGTATCAGTGGGTTAGGTTTTATGGCTCTGCATAACTGCTCAGATCTTTAAAACACTTTTCTCTTTCTTCAGCTCAGAATGCTGCAAATTCTTGGTTTGATAGTAGAAATCTAAGTCTGAATAAATAGAGGCTCTTGTCTCTGCAAAAGGAAAGCCGGATTGTCTCCTGAAATATATCTGATTATGCTTTTTTATCCCTGTTGCATCTGACTGAAAGACCTCTCAGTAAAGAGTATAATGCCTGTGTTTGATCTCTCAGAAAATTGCAGAGTTTATATTCACCTTGCCCTGAATTCCCAGCTAAAATAAACCCACTGGATCATTGAGGTTTACATATGTGGTAATTCCCTATTCAACACTCGGATCTAATTGGATCAGATACCAGTAAGGCCAAGGCCCTTGAGTTTTAAATATGAAATGTCTCTTGCATGGAAAGTGTGCAATTTTACAGATCTATTGCTTGGAGTGTGTTATTTTCAAAGGCTCTTTTGTGAGCTCAGTTTTGAGATGAGAAATGAATCTATAATTTTTTATGCGGGATTGTCAAATGCAGATTGCTTCCCTTCCCCAGTTGGCATTTCAATATCCAAAGTCTTCACCGTATTAAACCTTTAAAAGTACATGATCCATTTACGCCAGTGGTTCCACTTTGGGAATGACTGATTTACGCAGTGGCTATTTTGGATGTAGTTTTCAATCATCACTGAGCACTGTGCGCCCCAGGAGTGGCAAAGATCTGAGACTCCGATGCTCCTTCCACCATTTCTCACTTTCCACTGTGGCTAAAACAATACCATAAACTTTCTGTTTTAAACGTAAGAATTTCTTGTTATTGTCACAACCGATTCGACTCGAATTTGTTCAGACAAGCGTGAATTAAACCACATTTAAAACTAATTAGAGTTCCCCTGTTCATAAGTAATGAGAAACTCTGGTTAGTTTCAAAGCAAGAATTTTGCACCTTCTTTAAGCAATGCCACAGGTAGTGCTGCAGCTTGTGTACATAAACCTAACAATGGTTTTAGTGTTGCATGTGAACAAGGTGAACATGTGTCCTAATATAAAAATAGAAAATGTGAGAATTCTTCTTAATGCTATTCTGACCTTTTATTTTTACACTCTATCACAGTGATTAAGAAACTGGCAGTTTCTGCTGGAGACAGTGTCCAGGTAACTCTGCCAAAGAATGAAGTGGAGCTGAATGCATATGTCTTGCCTCCACCTCCTAAAGGTAAGGACAAGGGCTGTTTTAAAATGCGTATGTGGTAGCAAACTTGAATTTAACCTCGTAGAGATCTGTTGAGAGTCAGCGTGGTTTTGTAACCTAAGCATTGGAGCAGAATTCTGGAAGACCCAGATTTGAATCCCTGTTCAATTATGGAAACCCACTGAGGTGATCTTGGGCAAGTCCTGCTCTGTCAGCTTTAGAGGAGAGCAATTGCAAACGTCTTCTGAATAAATCTTGCCAGCAGACCCTTAGGGTCGTCATACATCTAAGTTGTCTTGAAGGCACATGATGACTACAGTAGCAACAGATGTCTGATAGATAGATACACATCCATTTAATACCATGGTAGCTCTCAGTCAGATTTGCTTTGAGTCAAAGGACCAGGACAGATGAAATATCTTTATCTTGACCTGCCAGAAGTATCAGCCTCTTCTAAGCACAATGGCTATAGTTTCAATTGAAGTGAACCTATTGGTTCTATTAGATTTATGTATGTATTTATGTAGAATCATAGAATTATAGAGTTGGAAGAGACCACAAGAGCCATCTAGTCCAACCCCGTTCCATGCAAAATCACAATCAAAACATTTCTGACAGATGGCCGTCCATACCTGATGATGAATCTACTTTAAGTGGGATTAGAAGACCAATTTAAGCCATTGCCATCACTTATGAACTTTCACTTTGTGTGAGATTGGGGTTCCCCCAAAATGTAGATATCTGATAAGCCCCTGGGCAAGTCTCTTTCCAAGTTGCTTGCATAACCATAGAAATGATGCAATAAAGTACAAATACTTAGAATACCATCAATATTGTTTCAAAACAAATGGTTCTTTTTATTACTTTCACTTGGCTTACAATGGCTTCCACTGCAAATGGAAAATATAATTGATAAAACTCAACGGCAAATTGCTTTTTACAGCATTTTAAATAAACAGTAGAAGTTAGTGTCTTATTTTACAAATCTGTTTCAGTTTTGTTCTGAAAGAAGCCTTTTAACAGTTCTGAAAGTCTCCCTAATTCTGATTTAATTAGTTTTGTCGTGTTGTAGTTTCCCAGGATTTGGTGCAACGCAGGCTTATTATAATGTAATGCTTGTCTCACAAAGAAGCATGAAATTATTTCCATGTTTATTTCCAAATTTCAGTACACTTAAATTATCTTTCAGTTTCATCTGTTTGGTAGATTTCCACCAAAATGTTTTAGATAGAGATTGGAGCCCATTTTAAAATTTGGAGTGGATTTTGAAGACAGGGATTGGGATTGTGCATTGCCCGGTTTTAGTATGATAGATTCTTTAGAGTTGGAAGGGACCACGGGTACCATCTAGTCCAACCCCATTCTGCCATGCAGAAATACGCAGTTCTGCATGGCAGAACTCCTAAAAGATGCCCATCCAGTTTCAATGTAAAGATCTCCAAAGAGACACGAACAATGCTCAAAAGAATGGCATCATTCATGTGGCTCTTGACATTCTCTGGAAACCCCTGGTTCCTTTTAGACAAAAAAACCCCAAAACATGCTCCTTATGGGAAAATAATCTGCAGGGCATCTTAATACTACATTTCCTTGATTCTAATATGCACTTTCCCCCTTATAAACACATCCGTAAACTGGCTGCATCTTAGAGTCGTGGCTGCTTTTTTACATGTATAAATGAAGCTTTACAAAAACTGTTGGTATTGAATTTAGTGTGTATCTTAAAATAGAAGAAATATGGTAGTATTTACTTAATTCTCTTGGCACAAAACCCAGTTTTGCCACAGCAAAGAACAGTGGGAAAAACAGTCCGTAAATGACTGGAAATTATTTCTGCAATAAGGCTGGGTAGAGCCAAAGTTTTGTATTTTTATGGAGGCCTTCAGTGCCTGCTCACTTCTACCTTAATCTGAGAATTGGAAATTGCTGAGCTTTGGTTTTCCGCTTTGTGACTTTGGGTGACAGTCGCTCCTCACTTTAGATGTTCTTCCTTTTAGGAACCAGCTATTCCTATGACTGGAGGCTGATCACGCACCCCACGGACTATAGCGGGGAGATGGAGGGCCAGCACTCCCAGATCCTCAAGTTATCCAAGGTAACGCGTTCCCTTATTCGTATTCTTTTAGGCTCAGATTCTGATCCAATTTTCCTTTTAGGTCTTTTAGGTTTCTTCCAGTTCTAAGAGAGCTGTCATTGCAATTGTCCAAGGTTTAGGTTAGAGGATGTAACTGTAGCAGAGAGTCGTTCTTTATAGGCTTTTTATTTCCAGACTCTGAGCCCATCTGATTCCATATTATTATCTACTCTGGTTGACAGCCGTTGTCCAAGGTCTTCGCCAGAGCCTTTTCTCATCCTTGCTGCTTCCCTTTTTAAATAGAGACATCAGTGGTTGAACCTGACTGTGGCTTTTTGTGTGCAAAGCAGATATCCTGTCACTGAATTCTTTTGTTTCCCTTCAAACAAGCAGAAGAACTGGCGCCATTTATATAGTCCATTTATATAGAACCTTTTAATGGTAACCATTGTGAATTATCTAGTCATCTGAAAGCTCTACATTCGACATTTTGCTTGGCTTTTCAGTACTGTTTCAAATGCTATGGAAGCCGCCTTCAACCAACCCATCCTTCAACAGGGCAGGAATGAAAATATCTTTTTTTTTATCTGGGCCATCAAGACTTCTCAGGGCAGGAGGTCGAAGTACAGCAGCTAAATTAGGCAGCCAGGAAAACCTAGAATAGATCTCTTCGAAAAAGCTGACGTGCCTTAGTTCTTTATTACAGCTGCAAAACTTTCTTCCTTTTCGTTCTTGGGAATAATGTGGGTCTGATTAGTTAGCCAGGGAACAATTTCTTCCCAGGGTCTTTCAATTGTTCTCAGTTCTCTTTTCTTATACACTTCCCTGCTTAGGAATAAGCAAAGTGTGGGCAGAAGGTCATACATGGCCCCAATACCTTTTGTGGGTCACTCTTTTCATTTTTAAAGCTTGTTTGACCCCTCTAAGTATCTTGGGGGGCGGGAATTAACCCCATTTTGTGGCATTTTAAGCACAGAAGGGGATTTTTAAAACCAGGAATGTAAAGTGACATGTTAAAAAAATTTGCCTCTCCTAGGCCTAACCAGCACAAGAAAGCCAAAAAATGTGGTGAAATAATAATAATAATAATAATAATAATAATAATAATAATAATAATAATATTTTCAAGAATGAGAGAGGTTTGTCTGGAAAGCAGATTTTAAAAACTGCATGGAAGAAGACAGCAATCAGTGCTAAATCCCTTTGTCCATTCTTCTTTCCCACTTTCACCTGGCTTTTTCTTCTCCTTCCTCTGTTCTATATCAGAAAGAAGAGCCAGGATAATTCCTATTATTAGTATTTGTATTTATATCCCTCTGTTTATAACACCTGTGCTGTTATTCACTCTGTGGTAGGGGAAGATCTTACCTCCTGGATGGTAAGGGAAAGGTGTTCTGTTGGTGTTTACAAACACACTCCCTCTCCAGGTATTCTTGTTTAGTAATGGTATTTTGTGGCTCCTCAAGCGGGTTCTAAGCAAATTCTATCCTGGTTTGTACTTGGATGGGAGGTGGCAACAAATACCGCATGTAGATCCCTACTAAGACAGGTGACGCCAAATGTCATTCTACTGCTTGCTGTTGTCTTAGGCATTTTTCTGTTTTAATGGCTTAATGACTCACAGGTCCTTACCTTCAGGACCAAGCTGAGGTGACACAGAATATTCCTGTCCTAATAGGATATGTGATCCTCATTTGGATAAATGACATAATTTGAGCCTCAAAATTTGATATAGTTTCACTGCTTCCTGGGAGCACCACTTTGGTCTTAGAGACTAACCATTTTTGGCAGGTAGCTGGAGCTTTGCTTATATGTTGTGTTTTTCTTTGCCAGCTCACCGTTGGCTTGTACGAATTCAACGTGATCGTCGATGGTGACAATGCACATGGAGAAGGAATGGTCAACGTGACAGTTAAGCCAGGTAAGCAGTGTCATTTTATTATGTCCCATCAATTCCTACATTATTTTTGCCCTGGATTCAATCTGAAATATTTAACTGGTTGGGAAACAGACTTTTTTATATGTGAGGTTCATGTTTTAATTATCCTCTCATTTTACCTGCATTAAAAACTGGTGCTAATTCTGTGATGCTCATGCAATGAACATTTTTAAGGTCATACACTAGATACATTGATTTCCCATGGCATATATTCATTTCTTGTTAAGTGGGGCTTGGAACACCTAAAAACTTGAAAAATATTAACGGTCTCCCTTTTTTGACTGGCATTTGTAGCCAAACTGAAATTCCCACTTTCTAGAACCGAGCCACTCCCTTTCACCTCCATCGCATGCGTGTTTATCCCAAAGGAAATCCATCTGTGTTTATCTGGGTGTACTCTCAGACAAATGTGCACAGAATTGTAGCCTAAGTCCTTGATTTTGGATAACTAGTATTATACTTTTCCTGTCTTCAGAATAAAAGAGATGAAAGCGTCTTAAAAACAGGTTGCAAGTGAGCTGGACTAAGAAAAAATGCTTGGTGCAAACAGAAAAGTCCTGGAACAAATAGCTCTGGATATGTTTCATACCCTTCAACAGGAAAACCATCTGTCCTGGGGCTTTTTAAATTTCTCATGAATTCAATAACAGTTCTAATTGCTTTATATCATTTTACTGTTTTACTTTACTGTTATTGTGTTATACTGTATTCTTGTGTTTTAATCTGTCTTATCTTATTTGGCTTGTTGATATTGTCTTCTTATGTTTTTAATTTTGTTCATATTTTGTTTTTTGGGCTTGGCCTCATGTTAACTGCCCCGAGTCCTCTCAGAGAGATTGAGGTGGGATAGAAAAATAAATTATTATTATTATTATTATTATTATTATTATTTGTAACACAACAATATGAGTCCACAGCAGACACTCTGCTGGCTGTTGTATTGGATCACACATCGGACACTTCCCAAGTGTCTAGGACTATGTGATGTATCGGCGAATAATGTGTGCAGATCCCAGTAAGGTGGCCTTCTGCAGCTGGCAGGTGGTAACTTTGTCAGCACCGATTGTGTTTAAGTGCAAGCCAAGGTCTTTAGGCACTGCACCCAGTGTGCCGATCGCCACTGGGACCACCTTGACTGGCTTGTTCCAGAGTCTTTGCAATTCGATCTTTAAATCCTCATATCGTGTCAGCTTTTCCTGTTGTTTGTTGTTGTTGTTGTTGTTATTATTACTATTATTATTTCTTCTGCGCAGAAGGGAGTAGCCAGGGATTCTTTATGATTTTGAACTGTGGAAGACTTAAGCTTGATTTAAGGTCTTTTTTCCTTCCTTCCTTCCTTCCTTCCTTCCTTCCTTCCTTCCTTCCTTCCTTCCTTCCTTCCTTCCTTCCTTCCTTCCTTTTTCTGCACTGGCCAGTCAGGGAGCTTGGGCACCCAGGGCCACTTGCCACACAGCATTCAGCCATAATCTTTTCCTCCAGAGATGGAAAGAGAGGTGCCAGGCAAGATATTCATGACCCAGTAGCCAGCCATGTCCAAAACAAGTTACCAATCTTCCACCTCGGCTGGCTAGAAAGCAGGAATCTGTTCCATCTTGCTCAGAGATTTCCCAAGCTTTGAGCAATTACAGTACGATCTTGGCCATTTTTCCTGCTCTAAGCCAGGCAAGAAGCCTTGGTGTCTTCTCGTTGCGCTTGCCAAAGACTGATGACCCATTTCGGGTGGCAAACAGAAAAGCAGACTCCATTTTCTGCCTCTCTGAAAAAGTTATAACCTGTCTCCAGCTGTGATCATTTGTCTCTCGGAAGGAGAAGAATGAAATCTTGTGAGGAAAGGTTAGATCTCATTTGTCAAAGGAACATGGCACTGACTGATTGTAACAGGGCAGTGAGTCATTACAGAGATGTGTTGCTCTGAGAGAGAGAAAGAGAGGGAGGGAGCTGTATGCTAGAATCTGGCTTGAATCCGGTGTTTTCAAAGAGCTTTTGAAGTATCTTGTCTCAAGTTGACTAATAGACCATTGGTTAAAATGCAGTTCACAATTAATTTCTGCATGTATTGATGTAAAGCATCACAAATTAACAACTTTACTCTCAACTTGTCTGTTCTTTAGTTCTTGCTACCATCCGTCTTATTACTTGTACAAGATTCCTTGCAAAATAGCTCTCCTCAAAATGAAGCCGTGTATGCATCTGTCTTTTAATGGAATACCCTGGGTGCCAGGTGCTGTCCATTAAAGAACTTGGGACAAACGCCATGTGATGCTCAGTGGTTTCTTTTTGTGACCCTCTCAGAAGCCCTTCCCAAAACTACAGGTAGAAAGGAAAATCCTGCAAAGCCTCCAGGAATAGCAGTTGCTTACAACCCCATCATACAAAGAGAATTGGTCAGAAATAACCAGAATTTCTTCTCATTGTTTTGATTTAACAATCAGAAGGGGAGGGAATGCAGCCGCTAGGTTATAACAGTCAGTGCACTACAAATCCTACAGTTGGAAGAGATCCCCAAGGGTTATCTACTCCAACCCCATTCTGCCATATGAAAATATACAGTCCAAACATGTGACTGATGGCCATTCAGACTGTTTCAAAATCTCCAGAGAAGGAGACTCTACCACATTCCACAATCAAAATACCCCTGACAGATGGCCATCCAGCCTCTGTTTAAAAGCTTCCAAGGAAGGATCTTCCACCACACACCAAGGCAGAGAGTTCCACTGTTGAACAGCTCTTACAGTCAGGAAGTTCTTCCTAATGTTCAGGTGGAATCTCCTTTCCTGTAATTTGAACCCATTGCTCCGAGTTCTGGTTTCCAGGGCAGCAGAAAACAGGCCTGCTTCATCTTCCTTATAGCATTCTTTCACATATTTATATATGGCTATCACATCTCCTCTCGACCTTCTCTTCTGAAGGCTAAACAGACCCAGTTCTTTAAGATACTACTCATAGGGCATTTAGGTGGAATCTCTTTTCCTCTTGTTTGAATCTGTTTCTCTATGTCTTTGTGTTGTCGAAGGCTTTCATGGCTGGGATCACAGGGTTGTTGTATGTTTTCCGGGCTGTATGGCCATGTTCCAGAAGTATTCTTTCCTGACATTTCGCCCACATCTATGGCAAGCATCCTCAGAGGTTGTGAGGCCATAGATGTGGGCAAAACGTCAGGAGAGAATATTTCTGGAACATGGCCATACAGCCTGGAAAACATACAACAACCCTCTATGTCTTTGTCTCAAGAGCAGTAGAAAAGAAGCTGGCTCCCTCCTCAGTGTGACGAAGTGGGAAGCACCCACCATGGGCCTCCGTTCCCCACTGATCCCAGAGAGATGGGAGTTGGTGGTGGTTATGTAAGATGATAGTAACACGTATTTTTTATTCCTGAGCAAAGTATTCCCCCCAAAGGCCACTAGATGCTGCAAGCGGGGCTTTGAATGTATAAGCAATCATCCAGGCTCCATTCTAAGGCATCTAAAGGAAGGAGCCCCATAGCAAGTGCCTGCTTTGTAAGCAACGAAATAATCAGTAGCTCCCTGTAATGCTTACAGTAGTCCTGCAAAGTATATTGTGCCCATATACAAATAGGTGATGGAGGTAAAGATGAGAAAAGCCTTGACTAAGGCCATCTCATTACAGCTAATGTCCAAAATAAATTTGAGACATGAGCCTTGGAAAATATGTACCCATTACGTAGCATTTCAAAAAGCTTTGTGTTCCTTCATGTACAATAAACCAGGAAAATATAGCAGTAATGTCTCGCATTGCAGATGTTGGTGTGCAGTAGTCAAAGAGCCTAGTTTCTTAAGGCCATTTTGTGAGCTACGAGCTGATCCGTGGGTTTTCTGATTCATTACCAAATGTCTCAGCTACTATTGACCTGGCAGAGGAGCTGTTGTTTTGGGCCACATTGGAGTAAAAGGAACCACAAAACTACCTTGTACACCTTGAAGTCAGAAAATGTATCATGGTATTAACTTTTTGTGGACTAGGATTTAGTTGTATACATGGGGGATGTATATGTACTGGTTAGGTGTATTGGTAGTCCTAATGTCATAACACACTATGTCCCCTGTATCCGTTCCTAAACATACCATGGAAACAGGAAATTAATCTTATTGAAGTGAATTCTTTTCACCAAAATCATACCATGAAGTATCACATCGATGGTTCTTAATCCATGGTCTTCCGGTGCCCTAGCCATCATAATAAGAGTGAAGAATTCCGGGATTTGGGGTAGACCTTTGGAGGAAGAACAAACTGATTTAGTAGATATACTCAAATTGGGATGATCAGTTCAGGGCTAAACACTTTAAACTGGAAAAGAGACTGCTTTAATGAATATCACAATCCTTTTATTATTGCAGAACCTCGAGTAAACCAGCCCCCCGTGGCCATTGTGTCCCCCCAGTTCCTGGAGATTTCGCTTCCAACCACCTCTACAGTCATTGATGGCAGCCGTAAGTACTCAATAGAGTGCAAGGTGTTTCTACAAACGCTGCAGAAATTTCACTTAAAGGAAATACTGTATATACTTGAGTATAAGCCTAGTTTTTCAGCCCTTTTTTAGGACTGAAACCCCCCCCTCCCCCGGCTTATACCCGGGTGAGGGTCCTGGTTGGCTTATATTTGGGTCAGCTTATACTCGAGAATATATGGTACATTTATTATTTTTCTCTATTATTGTTGCTACTATTACATTTATTTTACTCTATTATTATTATTATTATTATTATTTTATTATTATTATTATTATTACATTTATTATTTCACTCTAATCTTATTATTATTGCATTTATTATTTTACTCTATTTATTATTACATGTATTATTTTCCTGTATTTATTATTATTATTATTATTATTATTATTATTATTATTATTATTATTACATGTATTATTTTACTCTGTTACTATTAAAAGGATACATAAGCACATTTACATTGAAGAAGATGAGAATAATGATTTGATCAGAGTTGGACAGTCTTATCTTAAATTTGAGCTTTATGTAAATATTCAAAAACATTTAACCTACTGATGCCTCAATTAATGTAATTTTATTGGTATCTATTTTTATTTCTGAAATTTACCACCCTCGGCTTATACTGGAGTCAATGTTTTCCCAGTTTTTTGTGGTAAAATTAGGTGCCTCGGCTTATATTCGGGTCGGCTTATACTCGAGTATATACGGTACATAAAACAGTTGTCTGTTAAGTAGCATGGCTTATGTGTCCTTTTGTTGATCAGTTGTTGGGCTTGTTCAGACTCCATGCAAGACTTCATTGACAAATGAGTTATGTGAATTGGAAACTGTGGTTGTTCTGGAGGATACACCATCTGCCAAAAACAGGACAATCCCAAAAAGTGGCTAGAAATCCACTTCTGTTTTGAAAAACAGACATTAACTGTTGGATTTTATTCAATCAGAAAGTACCGATGATGACAAAATCGTCAGCTACCATTGGGAAGAACTGAAGGGCCCGCTTCGGGAGGAGAAGGTCTCTGCGGACACTCCTATTCTGAAACTGACTAACCTGGTGCCAGGAAATTACACTTTCAGGTAAGACAAGCAGCCAAAGGTCATATTTCTGGCTTAAATTTTCTAAAATCATAAAATCATTTTAATGTCGGTGACACAAAGCAATGTGTGAAATCAAACCTTGGCATCTCAGAAACCCAGTTCATCCTTTGCATTCCTTTTTTATTGGCTTTATCTTTTTTTCTTTATGGCCTGCTTCAATGAGCAAGTAACATAAGGGCTGGCAAGTCACAAAATAAACCTAGTAAACTCTTCATTATCTATTAACCATGTTTTGTTTCTCCACTGATCCTGGATGCCCTTGTATCCATAAGCCACCTTGTTTCTCTTTTCAAGAGAGCTAAAGCAGTATAGAAATAATAATACTGTGTTAACACAATTTTTGTTCCTGGGTTATAAATGTCATTTCCTAATTGGTTCTGTCATAAACACATGGAAAAAGCACATTTTGCTCTTGTTTTTCAATAAATATCTCATAGAGTCTCAACCAATTTGACATAGTTTGTGGCAGCCACAAAAATGAAGTTTATGGAGTAGAACAACTACTTTCAAAGTAAGTACCGCACAATTAAACAGGGAACAACACTTTCAAACCAGGAACAGGGTTTTTTTTTCAAATTTTGTTACATAGTATAATCATAATAATTACACATTATGTATCGCGAGGGTCAGTACAACATGACAACATAAAATACAACAAAATGCATATATCAAAACACACTACTAAACAATACATACAACAAAACACATGGTATGAAGATCAAAATACAGCAGCAATAGAATGCAAATCCAGTAATAATAATTGTCATTTCCCAAGTTGATTAAGTGAAGTGAAAAGAACATTGAACCAAATGTATCATTGGATTAAATCTCGGTATTTCTCTCTAACTGCCCTGTTCAGCCATGTGGCTTTTAAAAAATGGGATTTGGCATAGCTTACCTATTAAACTGAATATCTTAAATGGATTACTGGATAGGAATAAAAGGTCCAGGAACAAATTGATTATTCTAAATCCCTAAACTGAAAACGAAAACATTTGGCGGGGATATCTTTAGATGGGTTTCTTTTCTAAATGGTTCAGGGTTGCTCGAGAAGCGTTATCTGGTAATAATTCAATTTTCCATGGATTTATCATGGCTGGTTTCTTTTTAACAGTTACAGAATAAGGGTTATTCTGAGGGCAGATGCCATTTGCTTTGTAATAGAAATATTCAAAGCATTTGAAAAAAGGAAACATATTACTGATTGGAGGGTGCTTAGAACAGCAAAGCCTCTTTTTCGATCTACTCTGTACTCAAATTCCGTAGTTCAGTTGCGCATCCTAGTATTGTGTTGTCCTTCTGTGGAGGGAGAAACACAGTGTCGTTCTTTGTTTGTTCTCTCCTTCTCTGAGGAGCTGTTTCCTGACTTGTTTTGCCAGTCACTTTAAATAATTAACCACTTGCCTGGCTCCTATTACAGGCCAATTCCTATAAAGATGCAATGTAGAATCACTGTACAGTCAACCATCTCTTTGCAGGGCCTTGACTACAGAGATTTCTTTACTTGACATTAGCATGGGCCCTTGGTCATGCACATAATTTCCTCACCCTGCTCCTTTTCCTGATGCCTAATAAGGCTTTTCAGTTGTTTATTAAAACACTTCTTTAACGCTTTTTTTGAGAGCCTTTTAAAAGGTGGTTCTTGTTTTGGCAGTGAACGGTAATTTCAAACAGTTTACAATTGCAAGCAGGTCATATAAATTGGACAGACCACAAACTTGTGTCAGTACTCCAGCTTTGCTAGCTTTGTAGGAGTGAAGCTTAACAAACGGTTACTAACATTTTCCACAACCTCACAAGAGACTTGTCAGCACAGAGAGTATATATAATTCCATGCAGTGGGGTGCTCTGCATGTTATTAATGCACAACATGAACGGGGGTGGAGGAGGTTCTATTACAGAGTGTGTGGGCTAGTGCTTAGAAGAGTGGGCTAGGACTTGAGAAACGAGGCTCAGCTTCGCATTGAAGCATGAAATTCGCCAGAAATTCTCAGCTCTGACTTCTCATAGGGTTGTTGGGAAGGTAAAGCAGAGATGAGGGAAGCCATGCGTGCCACCTGGAGCTTGTTGGAGGAACGGCAGGGTAGAAAAATACAACTGCAAAATAGCAAAGGCTTGAAGCTTCATGGATGTCGAACCAGGATCCTTCTGTGTGAAAAAAGAAAAAGAAAAAAAAAGGTCTGATTTTTGAGAAGGTTAAAAGTTACAACACAGTTGCCATCTAGCCATTCAATTCCCAGTCTTCTTTTGCCCAAGGACATGTCAGGTATCACCATCTGTAAGTGGAGCTACTCAATGGAAATGCGTGTCATGCTCTCAGTTGAGATACACTGCTACCTTAGGGAACTCCCAAGGGTCACTTTTTGGGGGCTGCATTCAAAAGGAGCAGCTTGACTCATGGAGCTTGCAACCATAGGATGCTGTGATGTCTATTAGAATAAATTGTTTTAAAAGAAGAATTCAGTCTATTCATTACTGGGTGAGTGTTAGGCACTATTAAAGGTGAATCCTAGAAATGTGTTGCTACACATTAAAGATGGTGTCTATCTGTTTGGACATTAAGCACAGCACTGGGTGAGGTGGTGGTTCTGTTCTGTTCTGTGAACCCAGCCGGATCAGAGAAATCGTATAAAGCTTGGTCTGCGTGACTTCTTTCAGAACAAGCGGTCCCTTGTTACGAATGCACTCATAACTTATTGAGGCCTGGCTTTGTTTATTTAGGAGCACATTGTAAAAGGAGAGAATAAACTCAGACATCTTGGAACATGAAAAAGAGGTTTACCTAAAAGCACGAAAAGAGGATATGCAGAAACATCAGAAACTACTGACTCTTTGAAAACTTTAGTCATACAAAATTAATGTCATCAAAAGCAGGTTGAACCTATTGATGAATGAGTTGTTTAGTGAGACGTGGGGAGAAATCATGGACTGAGTTTGAATCTATGCTTGTGTTTGGCACTGACATCTTTCTTTTCTTGTTCTTTATCTGAGTGTTTCAGAATAGTGCTTTGTAAGCATATTCTGTATTTGTTTAAAGCGGCATTACTTTTTTGATGTTTGTGCATCACCTTTTTTGGATTTCCAAGTATTTACCTTGGTTTACCTCAGTTCATTTCACTGTATATTGAATTTGACCCATAACTTTGTCTTCCCAGTTCATTGTCTGCAGGGTGAGTGAGGCCCCATCGTTGTATCTCCTGGATGCCTTCTTTTCAAGGTGGCTAAATTCTCCCTTTCTTTCTCTCTCCAGCCTCACGGTGGTGGACTCTGATGGGGCCAGCAACTCAACCACTGCTAGCCTCACCGTGAACAAAGAGGTGGATTATCCCCCCGTGGCCAATGCGGGCCCCAACCAAGTGATCACCCTGCCCCAAAACTCCACCACCCTCTATGGGAACCAGAGCACCGACGACCACGGCATTGTCAGCTACGAGTGGTCCCTCAGCCCCAACAGCAAAGGGAAGGTGGTCGAGATGCAGGTGAGCCCTTCAGGCATCCTGACAGACTTCCACGTACTAATGTGTGGCATGTGATTGAACATTATTAGTCTAGCAGTTTGCTCCTGTTGTCATATCCAGTGGTCCTAGTGCACATTTCTTTGGGTCATTTATTAAGAAATATGGATCATCCATTGTAGCCTTCTAGCCCTTCTCTGCTTTCTACATTTTGTGTTCATCTTCTCTCCTAAGAATGTGTTGACTTTGACATCATGCAATACTTTAAAATGCTTCCAGTATTTAGTGTCCAGTGGGCATTTTGAAGCAAGAAAATGTCTTGGCCTCTGGGTGTCACAAAACAGTCGTATTGGCTGCACCTTGTCCACCTCTCCTTTAAAAACATTGAGAACCTGGAAAATTAAACAGCATTTACTTGAGGCAGAGCCCACTGATTAATTCTGGGCATCTGTGGCCTAATGGACGCTCGCAGTCATGGATGGCTGCCAGGACATTATCAGAAGCATGTGTGATGTGGTATCCTTTCTGAAGCAAAGGAGGTCAGTGTTCTGATGAGAGACAAGCAACACACACACCTCCCCTTCTGCGGAAGAGGAGACGCAGGCGATGAAATTTGTTCATCCTTTCTAGGATCTGATTGAATGATTATCCCCCCTTAGGCTGGGATACCCACCCAACCTGTAGCTGATTCATAACATATTGATGCACAGTGCCCCTTTATCCTTCTTTCCACGCGGGGCCTTACGTTCCTGGGCTTTGTTGTTTCTCAGGGCGTGAGGACTTCAACCCTACAGCTCTCCGCAATGCGTGAAGGTGACTACACTTACCAGCTGACTGTGACAGATTCCGCTGGCCATCAGTCCACTGCCGAGGTCACGGTGATCGTGCAACCGGGTATGCTTTCAGATTTTTTGCATATCAGACCCCCAAGTTTTGTGTAAAACAGCTTAGAAGTGTTTTAACTTCTGAAACCTCCCAGCCAGATTCCAGACTGTCTTCCTCTTCTCTCACTCCTTCCCCATTTTGTCTTCTTCAGAAAACAATAAGCCTCCCAAGGCAGATGCTGGCCCAGACAAGGAATTGACCCTCCCTGTAGACAGCACCACATTAGATGGCAGCAAGAGCTCAGATGACCAGAAGATTGTCTCCTTCCTTTGGGAAAAAACACGGTATGTGTCTTTCAAGTAGAAGTATAGAATCCTAGAGTTGGAAGAGACCACAGGGGCTATCTTGTCCAACCCCATTCAGCCATTGAGGAAAATCACAATCAAAGCAGCCCTGACAGATGGCCTTCCAATCTTTGCTTAAAAGCCTCTAAAGAAGAGGGCTCCACCAGACTCCAAGGCAGAGAGTTCCACTGTTGAAATTCTCTTACGATCAGGAAGTTCTTTATCTTATGTTCAGGTGGAATATCTTTTCCTGTCATTTGAGCCCACTGCTCAATTGAGTCTTAGTCTCCAGGTTAGTTGTGCTTCGAATACAGTTCCAAGACCTTGTCCTAACAGCATAGGTATCTAGCATGCACAATCTGAAGAAGCAACATTATACATAAATGCTGTGCAGGATCCAGCTCAGTGGGCCCTTGCTGTCTAGACCAGTGGTCTCAAATTTGTGGTCCTCCTGGGACTTGGAGGCCCAGACATCTGGAGGGCCACAAGTGGAACACCTGTGGTCTAGAGTGTTCGTATTCTCATGACTAATCAGACCAATTCTCTTTAAGAGGGATGGAGTTCTTCACAGCATGGTCTTTTGTGCAGAAAATGCCTTATCACAATATTTTCCTCCAGTTCCACTTTAGTGTAGATGTATTCCATGCAAATGAATGGAACAAAGCTCTTGACATCATTCCTACTATGGCACAGAGATCCTTTAGAAGAACATTATATCCCAGCTCTGCCAGATACAACATGATCCATTAGCTTAAACTGCATCTTGCTGAGGTGTCCGGGAAAAAAACACTGGCTTTTTAATTTGCATGTGAGTTCCTGTTATATGCTGCCTCATCTTTATTGGGGCTTGGGGCTTGTTTCAGTGGCCCAGATGGTGTGAAACTGGAGAATGCCAACAGCAATGTTGCCACAGTCACGGGGCTGGAGGTCGGGACGTATGAATTCACGCTGACTGTCAAAGATGAACGGAACTTGCAGAGCCAGAGCTCCGTAAACGTCATTGTCAGGGAAGGTGAGTAGCTGGAGAGAACAGAAGCATTTTGGTGGTCCTTAGTTAAGCCAGGAGAGTCTTTCTCTTAGTACGGTCTCTTTTTGGTGAAAAGAGAGTAACTTGGTAGAGTTCAGTTCAAATTTCCACTTGACCTCAAAGCTCAATGGATGGCACTATCCCAATAACCACACTGTGAGATTAGGATATATATGTGTGTGTGTGATAAACAGATAATGTTAACATCCTTATTCTTGCTTCCTTTTCTCAGTTGTGGATTCTAGCAATAACTAAGCTGTGCCTCTCTCTGTTTCCAAACAACCAGATCTTCGCATTTGTTTTGGTCTCTCCCTGAGGAAGTCAGATTCAAAAACCAGCTTGTTCAAATACTTCTGCTGTTCATTTTCCTCTTAAGATTCTGTTTTCCTATGTTCAGATGCTTGCGACGCATAAAATAAGCCTAAAGCTGCTTGCCAAATGAAGTAGCATAGAAAAGAATTTTTAAAACAGAAATAAGGGAACAGATTGTTTATTTTCTTCATGGCTGCTGCAGCACTTTTGGGTTTACAAATTTTCCCTGCTTTTGTTATTACGCTTCAGCTTATGAAGTGTGCCAGGGTAAGCAGCAATTGCCCGTAGGTGGGTCATGACTTTGCCCTAATATAACCACTTGATTAAAAATACAGTTCTGAATTAGCTACCTGTATTTCATCACATAATAGTCGAACACTCTTTCCATAAAATGGGAGTGCGACTATTATGCAAGGGAAAAAAATCTGTCTTTGGTTCTCTGGTTTCTGGGTTTTTTTAAAAAAATGGGAGGAGGAGAAGGAGGAGATTCATTCTTAAACAAACCACTCAGTTTCTGTTTGTTTGGTTTTTAAATACTTCAGAGCTATTTGGGACTGATTTTTTTCCCTTCCTTCCTTCTTTCTCCCAAGGCAATTTAAAAACTATAACTGAGTTAAAAACTATAATTGAGGTCTCTGAAGCTCTCTTTTCTCTTCTCTCCCCCTTGAAGGCAAGGCAGTTTACAAAATCTAAAATAAAGCACTTTGGAGAAAGGAGGAAGAGGGAAGATCCAAGTTCCAGATACCTCTATTCCAGGTTTTTTAAACTGCCTTAAGACCTTGGAGGAAGGAGGAAGGGTGGAGCTCCATTTCATAGTTTTTAACCCGTCTTACCTTCAGAGAAAGAAGAAGGAAAGGAGGGAGAATCAGCCCCAAATGGTTCTGCAACTATTATGTGTGATGACTATTATGTAATGAAATACGGTATTTTTCCTAGAGGAATGAGAGACCCAAGTTTTTGTCCTACTGACAGTCCTATATTGCCTGGAGGTCATAACTGAGTTTCGTACCTAGCACTGTGCTAATGTCCCAACTAGAGATAGGGAGGACTTGAAAAAAGTGGAAAAATTAGGGAAAAAACACCCAGTTTTTCTGGTTTTTTTCTAAAGCCATTTTACCCGGACAAAATGAAAAAAAAGATGTGTAGAATATGTTCTTGCTAGCTGCCTTCCTCCAACCAATAGACAGCAGAATAGCAGTTGAATATACAGTGTTCCCTCACTTATCGCGGGGGTTAGGTTCCAGGACCACCCGTAATAAGTGAAATTCTGCGAAGTAGGGGCACTATATTTCAATATTTGCACATTATATTAGTAGTTAGGTGGCCTTTCTCCCATTTGCAAGCCTTCTTCCTGTACTTCTTCCTCTCCGGCGCCTGCCATTTTTCCTTTTGTGCATGCGCCTCCCTCTCCTCAGCATCCAGAGTGGCCCGGCTGGATGCCAATGAGAGGGAGGGCGCATGTGCAAAAGGAAAACGGGCACCTTTTGCACATGCGTACCTCTCAGAAAAAACCCGCAAAGCAATGAGGAAGTGAAAAGCAAAGTAGGGAGAAAACACTAGCCCAAACCTAGCTTTTATGGTCTCTGAAACTCCTGGGACCCCCAGCTTATTTTTTAATTTTTCTGGGAAAAAATGGCTTTGGAAAAAACCCAAGAAAAACCTGTTTTTTTCCCAGGCCTTCTCATTTCTAGTCTCAACACTTTCTCTTACTATTTCAACTCTATTGCTTTCTGTTCCTTCAACTTCTAACTCCCTGTTTTGCTTAGAGATCAATAAGCCGCCCGTGGCAAAGGTTGCTGGCAACGTTGTCCTTACGCTGCCTACTAACACCGCGGAGCTTGATGGGTCCCGATCTACAGACGATAAGGGCATTGTCACCTACCTATGGACCCGGGACGAGAGCAGTCCTGCTGCCGGGGTGAGTGAGGCCAGTGTCGCGATTGTGTTTTCTGCAGATCCTGTGAGTGACTTTTTAAATTACAACAAAGCTTGGGATATGTTGCAAACTGCTGTATTTAGCCAGGGAAATAAGGCTTTGTGCATTGATTCTCCCCACCCCAATTTCAGACCCTTGAATATCATTCTAAAACCTGTTATTCAGTAATGGGAGCTCAGCTCCAGAAGGAAAACCAGCTTAGTCTATAGCAGCAAATAGAAATGTGTCTTTTTGTTAAAAGGTTCTCCTTTTTACATTTTAAATCTGATCCTTTCTCATTCAATGCCCTTTGAAAAGTCCCAGGTTTCTGATGCCTGCACTTATGGCCCCTGATCAGGATGGGGTTTTTTTTATCTCTCCTAATAAGAATGGAAGAATATGGGAAGTTTCTTTCAGAGTTCAGGTGCTAAAAGTACTACAAATACCATTGCTCTGATAGGACAAGTAATGATGACATTCTCAGTCCTTCCTTCAAAACTCCAGATTAGAAAAGAACACCCAAAACAGGGAGAGGGTTGTCTTACAGTTTTAGAGCCCAACCAAGATGAGTGAGTTACCCTCATGTGCTTTTTCTGTTAACTATAGGAGGTGTTAAACAATTCGGACCATCACCCCGTGCTTGTCCTCTCCAACCTGGTAGAGGGGCAGTACACGTTCCACCTCAAAGTGATGGATGCCAAAGGGGAGTTCGATATGGAGAGGGCCACGGTGGAAGTCAAGCCTGGTAAGTTCGGCAGCCTCACACCAATGTAGATCTGACCATGTTCATTGTGAAAATATTGCAAAATAATAATACATGACAATGGCTGTAGTAGTATCTTAAATGTCTTGAGTGTTCTAGGAGTTTATTAAACTGAATCTTAGTATAGGTGGGACAATATACAATATGGGGCTGGGCTGTGGCGCAGGCTGGTTAGCAGACAGCTGCAATAAATCACTCTGACCATGAGAATGTGGTGGATGGGTAGGAACACTTCAGCTTTGCTTTTTCCGCAGATCCGAGGAAGAATAACCTTGTGGAGATGATCCTGGACGTGAATGTCAGCCAACTGACAGAGCGGCAGAAGGGCATGTTCATCCGTCAGATAGGCGTCCTGTTGGGGGTCTTGGATTCGGACATCACCGTCCAGAAGATTCAGCCTTACACTGAACAGAGGTGAGAGACCACTGGGAGAGTCTAAGGCAGTAAATGGAATTGTACTCTCAAGGAAAAGCAGCCACAAAGTGGCAAAAAAAGAATCCAGTAGCACCTTTGAGACTCACTGGAAACAATTATCAGTGTTTGGCTTTTTGGACTACTGTCCTCCTCATCAGGGGCAGATGGCCGACCAAAGTAAAATTAATGAAGTAGGTTGTGGTTCATGATGTTTCTTTTTCACTATTTGTCTCAAAGGTTCTACTGGACTCATTTTATACTAAAACAGAATAACATGGCTATCTCTGAATGCAGCTGAAAATATTTATTTTTGAACAGAGATGGGAAAGCAATAAAATTGGCTGAACAAAGAGTATATACAAAAACTTGGAATATTTTGCAGCTAGGTGCATGCTTGGGAAAAGGGCAGTCTTCCTTAAGCGATAATGAGGGTTTCAGAGTGTATACAGATACAAATTTTGTGATGACCCCACAGGCATAGACACCAATTCCTCAGCCTGAATGTGTTCAGGGGCAAATAGTTTTGTCAGCTTGCAAGAGTAGCTGCATTTCTACTTTGTGTCATATAATAATAATAATAATAATAATAATAATAATAATAATAATAATACTTTATTTATACCCCGCCACCATCTCCCCGCGGGGACTCGGGACAGCTCACATTGTTACAAAAGTAACAACACAAATACATTAGCACAATATACAAAGGTTAAAACACAATAAGGTAATAAAACAAAAGTTAAAACAAAAGTTAATACAACAGTAATAATATCAAATAACCACCAATACAATTCAGTCAAACTTCATAGAGGGACCTAGTAAAATTCAGAATAGAATTATAATGAGGCTTTTAGGTTATTTTCCCCCTCCCATAACTTATTTGATTGGGTTTTAAGGGATTAAAGCATGTGAAACTTCCAGAAAAATAAAGCAGCAAACAAACATCTGCTGGAAAAACAAAAGTAAAATAGACTTGCCAGTCATTTTGAAGGGAGGAGGAAGAGAGGCAACACATTCACGTCTGAGCCACTTCTGCATATCCTTTTGAAGGCCAAAGATTGGAGTAAACAGCACTTAACCTTGCAAAGGAGGCAGGGAGCCTGCACCCTTCCTGCTGATGTATGATCTTGTTACCGCTTGAAGGACCTGGGTCCAACCCATGCTCCTGTGTGGCCCATCATCCCCTGACTCTCAGCCTTATATGCAGACTGTGGTTGTCAATTTTGCTTGGGCTGTCAACCTGCAAACCAAACCTTTTTGAATAAAGAACGAGCAGGCAGATCATCTTGCAATACCAATTACCTTGTGGGGAGGGTCAAAGCATGCTTCAAAAATGGCAGCAGGAGAAAGCTGTTGACTGAACAAATATTGGAGTTAGGAGTTCACTCCTTCACATGTATTATCTTGATGAACAATGGCTGCCTGCCATAAACGGTTATTTCAGGATCCTGGGCTTCCTTGTAACCTGCTAGACTTATTCAAGATGCCACTTTCTAGTGCAGCAGTAAAATGTCTGTGTTTTGTTGACCTTGGCAAGCCTGCCTCCTTTAACAGCGCGTGCTGAGAAACAGAGGCACTTTGGGCTTTCATTACCAACACTTGTCTTTCCCCCTTCCTTGCTCCATCCTTCTCTCAAACAAGTCATTTACCCTTTTTCCTCTAAGCAGATGAGGAAGACGTCTGCTTCTGATCAATAAATATTTGGCTGCAGTTAAGGAAGCATTAAGTAAATGGAAGAGGACTGCGTTTTCTCCTTGCTCCCCCTCTGTTTTATAAAAGCGCAGTTTCTTCCTTGCCAGGTAGTCGGGAAGGGGTTTTTGCTGCTGCTTTGCTCTGCTGGTTAGAAGACTAGATGAAGGTTTCCCTCATATTTTCTTTGATAATTAATCGGAGCTGTACATTTTGTACTTTGCACAAATCTGAATGTCTGCAATGTGAATAAATCATGTGGGAAAAGCAGATGTGCTTCTACACAGCTCCTGATTTTTGCATATTTTTTTGCTTCCAAGATATGACCTCTCAAAAGTAGCTGGACTTCCTAGCAACAAAAATAATACTCGGGAATATAAGGGAAAGAAAGGGTTGGAGTGGGCAAGTTAGTGGCGGTACTCATCAGGCGGTTTTGTATTCTGAACTATTTCTGTGCATGTCTAGATCTCCATCCCATCCCCTAACTTGTAATACTTCTATTCATGCTGCTTTTACCCCACAACCTTCTTGTATCTTGCAGCACAAAGATGGTGTTCTATGTGTGGAACCAGCCCTCTCACCTGCTTTTCAAAGGGCATGATGTTGCATGGACCCTCAAGAATGAACTGCGGAAGCAGCAGTCCGGCTTCCTCATCTTCCGCGCACTGGAGATCAATACTGTCAGTAAGTTAGAAGCATAGCTGAAGCAGCTGCTTCTCCAGTCCTTGCCACTTAGCATTGCCACCTTAGGGCGAAAGGTTTCACCTATCCACATCTTCCTTAGCTCTGTTACCATGAAAGCTACATTGTGATGACAGGCAGCAACTTAAATGAGCCAGAAACTACATGGCAGGCCCGTTTGTCCTTCCAGATATATCTCAAAGTGAGTAGATTATGTGCGTGCTAAAGTCAGCCATTCATAAGTTAATACTTGAAATAGATAACAGCAGCTATTCCCTCCCGCTCCATCAAGATGAGTTGAAGATGGTAGAAGATATGGTTGCTTTTAGTGTATATCCTTGTCTAGCTACTATCTACATTCCTGAGATTTGAACATTTTGGTAGCACCTAAAAATTCTTAAGGCAAAGATGAACATGGCACAAAGACATCCAATTATATGCATCTGAGCATATATCAAGATCAAACTTGACACATACAGTCCCCGTGACCTACTATACATCCTGATGCTGTTTGTAGTGGCATGGCCCATGGATAATGGGACTTGCATATGGGAGTTGTAGTTCACCTGCGCCCACTGAATTCCGCTGACCCTGGACCTAGACTAAACTTGGAACACAGGCAAACAATGCCTTTCTCAAATGACCCAGGCACTGCTGGGTCCCCAAGCTAGTATTTGTATATATATATGGTCCAAACACATCATGTACGCAGAGTCGCAGGGTCATAAGACACACAAATCCTCTGTCCATGCTTGATGTATCATTTCCTAGACACCAGGACAATCCTTATTGCATGCTAATAATATATATATATGGCTTTAGGGTAGATTCATGTATTCCAAACAATAAACATGTAGTGTTTGTCCTATAAGCTCCTGTGTGTCTTGAAGAATTCCTTTTACAATAAGCATCTCTCCCCAGCAACACAACCAATGCACAAAGGGATCTTGGGGAGATAGAGGCGGGGTATAAAAATAAAGTTATTATTATTATTTATTATTATCTCACAGGAAGGCAGAGAGTACACACCTGGAACTGTAAAGAAAGCATTGTATCCTATCCTGTCATATACCAGTGGCATTCACAATGAGCCCAACATAAACAGCAATGTTCAGGACACAAAAGTAGTTCAGTTGCTACTTTTAAGAGGCCAGCTATGTGATGAACTCCTTCAGTCCCCACGACTGCAAGCCTGGCTGTGCATCTCTCTCGGTGACTTCTCTGTTTGGCTCTGCATTCCTTCATGTTGACTGGGCTCTCTCTCCCCACAGCCTGCCAGCTGAACTGTTCAGAGCATGGACACTGCAACTCCTTCACTAAGCGCTGCGTCTGTGACCCATTCTGGATGGAGAACTTCATCAAAGTGCAGATCGGTGATGGCGAAAGTAACTGTGGTGAGCAGAGTCTAGTTTCTGGTACATTTCCTCCTCAATTGATAGAGAAGGATTCAAAGAAGATGTAGCCTTTCTATGTTTATTTATTATTTATTTACTTACTATGTTTATATCCCGCTCTTTTCACCCCGAAGGGGACTCAGAACAGCTTACAAATCAAATGAACATACAATATATTACTAGCATAGCACAATATAAGCATTAAATTACTATATTGTACTATATCATTATATGGTAATATTATTAGTAATATTACATTTAATATATAATATATAATTAATATTATTATATTGTATTATTAGTAGCATAATATTGTATTCCATTATAATATTATTATCAATATTATATGTATATACAATATATTATATATTTATAAATTATTATAATATAATGTTGCATAGCTTTTGTGCCTGCATTTTGTAGAGGAGGGCCTAGCAAAAAAGGGAGGCACATTTGGCAGAAGGTGGAAGGTGGAAGGTGTCAGTTTGCCACAGTCTGGGAATTGTATATATTTGTTGTGTTTTACCTTGAAGAAACCATTGGAGTAATTTTCAGGTCTTGGGGAGCACTTGCATAAAATTATTATATTTATAGCTTTTAAAAAGGGTGTTTTTTAAAAATTATGGAACCACTAGCAATCTTTCTTGGGACTCTGCAGTTCCAGGAAACCCTAGTTGAGAAATTTTGGCTCAAATTGTTCTTCAAAACACCATCGCTGCTAGAAGCCATGCTTCTTAGCTTGGAGAATATTTCAGAACCAAATTATTTTAGGCTTCTCTGCACAAACGGTGTATTTTCCCTGGCTTCTGTGCTGAGCTGGATCCAAGACTTCACACAACGTATTCCCAGGCCTGGCCATTTCAAAGGGCACAACATTTCCTGCCATTTTCAGAGTGTAGCTTTCCTCTCCCCCGACCAATGACACACTCCTCTTCTCCATCCCACATTCAAATGCTCAGACTTCCCTTCTGTAATTCTTCCAGAATGGAGTGTGCTGTACGTTGTCATTGCATCCTTTGTCATCGTGGTCTCCGTCGGGATCTTCTCCTGGGTGGTGGTCTGTTGCTTCAAGAGGTGAGTAAGGCTTGGAACCTTAACAGGGGCAAACACTTCTCCATAAGGACACTGAGGTTTCACCCTGTTGCTTCCCCTTTTTGTCTGTCTCCCTTCAGGCGTAAAGGGAAACCCAAGAGGAAGAGTAAATACAAGATCTTGGATGCCACGGATCAAGAGAGCCTGGCGTTGAAACCAACCCCCAAAGCAGGTGAGGCATCAGAAAAGAGGTTGGGAGAGAAGGGTGCTGAGTCAAGCCAGTTTCTATTCACAATGGTTTGAACATCTTTGTGTGGCACAGAGAAGGCCCCGGGCCCTATGGGCCATGAATTGAAAGCATTCAGTATTTCAAGGAAGGCCTGTCCATCCCAAAGGTGCATCTGTTAAAGCTTGTCAAGATTCGTGCTAGAAGCCCTGCAAAATTTGGGCCACTTTTTCACCAACTGCTGTGAATATGTTCAGTGGAGTAGAGCTTTCCAAAGAATTAGAGGAGGGATCTTTTCTGTCAGGCCTATCTGTTGGTAAATTGATGCAGCTGAACCAAAAAACTTGCTTGTCCCTCTTATATTTCAGGGTGTATCTGCATTTTTGAATTAATGCAATTTGACAGCAGCGTAACTACCATGGCTCCATATTATAGAAATCTGGGAGTTATGGTTTTATAATATCCTTAGCCTCCTCTGCCAAGGAATGCTGGTGCCTCCCAAACTACAACTCCCAGGATTCCATAGCAGTTAAAGTGGTGCCAAATTGCATTAATTTGAAAGGGTTTTTCCCATGCCAGGAGTAACTTGAGAAACTGCAAGTAGCTTCTGGTGTGAGAGAATTGGCCGTCTGCAAGGATGTTGCCCAAGTGACGCTCGAATATTTTGATGTTTTTACCATCCTTGTTGAGAGGCTTCTCTCATGTCACCGCATGGAGCTGGAGCTGACAGAGGGAGCTCATCCATGCCCTCCCCGGGTTGGATTCGAACCTGGAAACCTTCAGGTCAGCAACCTAACTTTCAGGTCACAAGGCTTTAACCCACTGCGCTCCGATTTGAAAGTATAGATGCACCTTCAGTAAATTTAGATCATAATAACCTCAGGAGAAGGTCCTGCTGTTCTGTTTGTTGTGTAAACCCAAACCCACATTGATAGCAATATGTAATATATACCTATCAAGAATTTCTCTCTTTCATGCTCAGTTTCAAGTTGCTTTTAGCGTCTTCTCTGTTTCTTTTTGAAGGCAGTAAACAGAAATGCCAGGCCCAGAATACCAGTCTGATGCATTCGGAGTCGGAACTGGACAGCGACGAGGCCATCTTCACGTGGCCGGACCGAGAGAAGGGGAAGCTGCTCCAGCACCAGAACGGCTTCTTGCACAACGGCCAGGCAGCCGCCAAGCCAAAGAACCAGCGGGAGGAGATCCTATAGCCCATGTTAGGGGAGTCAGGGAGGGAGGGAAGGAAGGAAAGAAGGGGCTGCTGCTCGCAGAGGTCTGTCCAAAGGCCCAAGAGGCCGTTCACTCCTCAGAGGGCCCTGAGGAGTCTCCAGAGGCCTGCTGGGTCCTCTGAAGGAGAGCGCTGCTAACTCATTACGTGGGGACTACCTTTTGTTTACTGCTGATCTTTAATATTTTCCTTTCTCCAAGTCTTAACTGCCTGTACTTGAAATTGGACTTCAAGGGAAATTTCTGGTGAAATCAGAAAAAAAATAGAAGCTGTGAAACAAAAACAAAAGACTGTGAAGAAGATGGTTCTGAAATGCTGTGGGACTTGAAACCACTCGTGAGAATACGCACTCGCTTTGCCCAGACTGCAATATGCGTCCCGCCGTCCCACCCAAAATGCGTTTGCTGTGGGGCTGGCAAGCGGCCTTGATTCCAAGGACCTCATCCTGGCTCTTATCTGGCCTGGAAGACAAGAAGCCGCAAACTGGACTTTTTACAGCACTCGCTTCAACAGCAGGAAGATGATGCTGGGTGCCACTCTTTTTTCTTTCTTTCGAAAATTATGCCAGTCATTATCATCTCCAGGGCAAAGGGGCAAAATTGCCTTTTTGGCCACCTTCATGTTTGTAAGGGGTTTCCATTCCTTTTATTTTAAATTATTGCGAGTTTCACCACTGTTTGGAAATGGGGGACGTCTCCTCCTTGTCCGGCTCCCTCCGTCCTGCGGCTTAACCCTTACCAGTCGGTAACACTGGAAGACCGTAACTTCCTCTAACTTTTGACATGCTGTTTGTCTCACAAAAACTTTTTGCACACGGTGAAAGCGAGGTCAAAGGCAGACATGAGCCATTTGATTCCCGAAAGGGATTGATGCCTATATCCTTCCAGCTCCGTCAGCCTGCACTTCTTTGTGGTGTGCTTTTGGGTGTCTGGAGTCACAGAAATCCCTTAAACGTTGATTTTGCCCAAATCGGAGGCCTCCGCTTTGCAAAGGTGGAGAGTTTCCTCGCTACACAAACACCAGCTCTCTTCCTTGTCTTAACTGGAGGTTCACTGTTGTGTGATCATGGTATATGTGATTTTCTTCTTCCTCTTGTCACCTCCTGTCTTCCCTGTGCCATTACCTGCTCCTCACACTTGAAAAATAACATCTTTTACTCTCTAAAGGTAGGCATAGCTATGACCAGCATTCCTTTAGCTCCTCTTCCCCTTTTTCAATGGCGTCTGTGTCCAGTGGGCAGCCCTTCCAGCGGCTCCTGCTTTGACTCGTGAGCCCTTTAAATTTCCAAAACAGGGATGTCTCAAACACTCATCCGGTCAGAGATGGTTCCAGGTATGTCCGCCAAAATCCGGCAGACCCAGAGCCAAAAGTTTACAATACTAATTTGAGTCCTTTCATCATAATAATTTCTGGGGGCTGGGAAGATGAGGGTGATACATAGGCATAGAAGGGATGGGAGGGCAGAAGCTGAACATCCTTCCTTGAGGTGAGAAACAGGTTTTTCCCAAGCTCTGTTTACATTGCTGCACTACTGATTTGTCGAAGGCGATGAAGATTAAACACTACTCAGTTCGTGGGGGTATCTCTCCCCCATTGATTGTAAATAAGGCTCCTGTCTTCTTTCTTTCCTTTTTCCTCAACGTTGGGTGGCTGTTTGGGTTCTAAAAGCAATGTGTGGGATCCTTCAATGTTGTTGCACCTCAGGTTAGTTTCACCTTGCTATACACACCAAGTTGCACACAGGTTGAAGTCTTTTGTAGTTTATTAGGAAACAGAAAAATAAATAGTTCTTTAAAAGCAAAAGTAAAGTTCCAAAAGAGGGTAACAAAACAAGGCTTCAGTGAATAATCAAAGAAATCATGAGGAGTAAACAAAGTCCTATTAGAGCATGACAAAGTCCCATGAACATGAACACACAAAGCCTGCAAGATAATCCAGGAAAACGAGAACTTGCTTCTTGGTTTGAGCGAAAAGTTGCTTTGACAAAGGGTTGTGTCCAAACACACTGTTTTTAATACCCTTTGCAAAGCATGAAAGCATTTCTTTGGCCTCTGACCTCCTTCTTGTTTGCTATTCTCACACTCCTTCGAACCCTGAATTCCAAACGGTCAGCTCGATCTAGAGATTCGGTTTCATCAAGGCCAACCTGCTCATTAGCGTCTGCCTGCTTGCTATCAGACTGAGAACTGTCCTCCTTTTCTGAGTCAATTTGCACCTGGCTAGTTTCAGTATCATCAACACCATTTCCTGCTGTGGGAAAAACTCCCTGTTCCTCATCTTCTACAACAGGGACACTCTGAACCTGAATCCTATAATCCCCATCAGAGTGATTTTGAACCTGAAGCCCATAATCCCCATCAGAGTCATTCTGAGGCTCCAGCTGAGTCGCAACAAATGTGGAGACAGGCAATGGACCTACGGAGGGAGTGGGATCACTACATTTGCGGTCGGGATGGGACTTGCAGTATCGTCACTCACTTCCCGAGACCACTGCGACCCCCACCAATGACTGATCAAGACCAAACTTGGCACATACAGCCCCCATGATCCACTCTACATCCCGCCACTGTTTGGAGGGGGATGGACCATGGACGATGGGACTTGCATATGGGAGTTGTAGTTCACCCGCACCCACTAAACCCAGCTGACATTGGATCTAGGCTACACTTGGAACAAAGGTAAACAATGCCTTTCTCAAATGACTCTGGGAATGCCGGGTCCCCAAGCTAGTTATAAACAAACAAGGATCCTTAATACCTCATCGAGCTGCAAATCCCAGATTTCCATAGGACAGAGCAATGGCAATTCGAGGCGGGACTGACTTATAATGGTGCAATATAGGTTTCTTGTTGCCTTAAAGTAAAACAAAGGGAAATACTAGAGAAAACACAATCAGTAACCGTACTTTCTAACTGTCCCGGTTTGACAGGGATGTTCCGTATTAAACCTCTTTATTCCCTCTTTTCCATCTGCTTTTAAAATGTCCCGGCTTTTCACTCCTCCTCCCACTTTCCCACTTATTTCGATCACAAGAAAGACTTCGAACTGGGAGAGGATGGGCAAAGTCTTTCTCTTCCCAGTTGGCTCAGGCAAAAACAACTTGCTGCAGCTTCTCCTCGCTTGACGCTTCTTTCTCATGAATAATGTTCCAGATCTTAACAGGGTGTTGGTCTCCAGCTTTGAAATGTTGGCGGGCACAAGTTGCCTACTTGTTATACTTGTACAAATCACTCATATTATCATGCCATTTGGGGCTGGCAGGACAGCAGTTACCCACAGGGACAAATGACACAAACCAGATGGAAAAACAAGTAGCAAAATAAGATTTTGAGGGCAGTGAGATCCACTTGCCCCCATCCTCGGTTTTTGCAAGTGCTGGAACGTGACAATTTCAAGCCTAGAGGTATCAGACAAAAGAGGCAACTATAAAGTATTTACATCTGAACCGGAGCCAGGATGTGCGTGTCTGCCTTTTTTCTCTAGGCGCACCCGTACACATGTGCGCATTAGAGATCCGAGAGCCAAAAGGGGGGAATGAAACATGACATCTGAGGTGGGATAATGCACTTTGCCAAGGTCCTTTCTGTCTTCCACAAACGGCAAGCGGAAAGACTCCGAATGGGAAATCGTAATGCAAAGCTGGGAAGAACGGTCACAAGAGGCCCTGGATGCTAAAAGCGCCAATAAATGAGATTATATTGCTTCTGGGGGTTGATGCACATCTCCATTTCTGTTGTCCGTAGATGCCACATGAGCTTGGAGACGTCTGCGGACAACGCCGGCTCTTCGGCTTCGAAATGGAGATGAGCACCAACCCCCAGAGTCAGACACAACAGGACTTAATGTCGGGGGAAACCTTTACCTTTACCTAAACCTCCAAGGTGTCACTATAGACACCGGCCATGTGGCCGGCATGACTGCATGGAGTGCTGTTACCTTTGCGCTAGAGCAGTACCTATTGATCTACTCACATTTGCATGTTTTCAAACTGCTAGGTTGGCAGAAGCTGGGGCTAACAGTGGGCGCTCGTTCCGCTCCCCTGATTCGAACCTGCAACCTTTCGGTCCACAAGTTCAGTAGCTCAGCGCTTTAACATGCTGTGCCACCGGGGGTTCCTTAAAAGCATCTTTAAAAAAGGTAAAGGTTTCCCCTGACGTTAAGTCCAGTAGTGATCGACTGGGGGTTGGTGCTCATCTCCATTTCTAAGCCGAAGAGCCAGCGTTGTCCATAGACATCTCCAAGGTCATGTGGCCATTGGCATGACTGCATGGAGTGCTGTTACCTTTCCGCTGGAGCAGTACCTATTGATCTACTCACATTTGCATGTTTTCAAACTGCTAGATTGGCAGAAGCTGGGGCTAACAGTGTGCGCTCATTCCGCTTCCCAGATTCGAACCTGCAACCTTTTGGTCCACAAGTTCAGCAGCTCGGCGCTTTAACACGCTGTGCCACTGGGGGCTCTTTATATGCATCTTAGGGCAACTTAAAAAATAACAGGGTTTTGGTGTGCAGTCCGCCCTCCACATTTACTGGGATTAATTCAATTGCTTTTTTTTTTAAGTCTGGAAATTTCTAGGTTTTCTAGCATGACTTTGTGGTTGCAATCATAGAATTGCATTGGAAAATTTAAGAGATATATTGGAGCCCCAGTGGCGAAGTGTGTTAAAGCACTGAGCTGCTGAAATTGCAGACCGAAAGGTCCCAGGTTCAAATCCCGGGAGCGAAGTGAGCGCCCACTGTCAGCTCCAGCTTCTGCCAACCTAGCAGTTCGAAAACATGCCAATGTGAGTAGATTAATAGCTACCGCTCCGGTGGGAAGGTAACAGCGCTCCATGCAGTCATGCCAGTGGCCACATGACTTTGGAGGTGTCTATGGACAACGCCGGCTCTTCGGCTTAGAAATGGAGATGAGCACCAACCCCCTGGACTTAATGTCAGGGGAAAACCTTGACCTTGACCTATCTCTTCATTCATAAGAGCTGTCCTTGAATGGTGCGGCTTGGGGTTGTGTTTTGGGGCAGATCTCTCCTCTCCGAAGCCCTCTGTACGTGCGCAAAGGGCCCTGCTTCGGCGTTGTCCTGACACAATCCCTTTTCCATGCGCCGTGCCAAGAAGCAAGGCCTCTCCCTCCCTTTCCCCCTTGCGCTATGTGCCTCTATGCGCACCCTCCTTCCCTCCCAGTATATTTAGCTGCCGGGAACCTTCTACCTTTCCTTATATAGCAGGGGCCAAAAGGAGCCTTCGCTCTCCTTATTAACAGTGAGCCGGGTTTGGAGGAACCGGCCAAAAATAGCAAGCAAACATTGTATGGAGAGGGAAAGGTATGTCCCAGCACCATTCTGCGTAAGCAACGCATTTTTCAGCTTCCACATCTGGGGAGGGTTTTAATATGTTGGACTTAAGAGTCGGAAGAGACTCCCAAAGGCCATCCAATCCCATTCAAGGAAGACACAATTCAAGCTCTCCTGACAGATGGCTATTTAGCCTCCACAGAATCCTAGAGTTGGAAGAGAAGCCCAAAGGCCATCCAATCCAACCCAATCTGCCATAGAAGGAGACACACTCCAAGTCCTCCTGACAGATGGCCATCTAGCCCCTGATTTATAGAATCCTAGAGTTGGAAGAGACTCCCAAAGGCCATCTAATCCAACCCAATCTGCCATGGAGGGAGACACAATCGAAGCCCTCATGATAGATGGCCATCCAGCCTAGGATTTACAGAATCCTCGTGTTGAAGAATGGAGCCCTGGTGGTGCAGTGTGTTAAAGCGCTGAGCTGCTGAACTTGCAGACCAAAAAGTCGCAGGTTCGAATCCGGGGAGTGGAGTGAGTGCCCGCTGTTAGCTCCAGCTTCTGCCTACCTAGCAGTTTGAAAACATGCAAATGTGAGTAGATCAATAGGTACTGCTCTGGCGGGAAGGTAACAGCACTCCATTGTTTTCTGCTGCCCTGCAGACTAGGACACGGAACTACAGGAAAGGAGATTCCACCTGAACATCAGGAAGAACTTCCTCACTGTGAGAGCTGTTCAGCAGTGGAACTCTCTGCCCCGGAGTGTGGTGGAGGCTCCTTCTTTGGAGGCTTTTAAGCAGAGGCTGGATGGCCATCTGTCGGGGGTGCTTTGAATGCGATTTTCTGCTTCTTGGCAGAATAGGGTTGGACTGGATGGCCCATGAGGTCTCTTCCAACTCTCCTATTCTATGATTCTATGAGTTGCTCTCCTCTGGATGCTTTCCAACTTGTCAACATCTCCCTTGTCAACATGAAAGCCTTCAACAACACAAATTGTTACAGTATATATTTTCAAAAAGGAACCCCGGTGGCTCAGTGTGTTAAAGCGCTGAGCTGCTGAACTTGCAGACCGAAAGGTCCCAGGTTCAAACCCCAGGAGCAGTGTGAGTGGCTTCTGTTAGCTTCTGCCAACCTACCCTGTTTCCCCTAAAATAAGATATCCCCAGAAAATAAGACCTAGTAGAAGTTTTGCTGAATTGCTAAATATAAGGCCTCCCCCAAAGTAAGACCTAGCAAAGTTTTTGTTTGGAAGCATGCCCAACAAATAGAACACCAGAGCATGCAGAATCGGTAAATGTATGTACCATAGATGGTTGTACATAGAAATAATGGTAGTAACAAGAAATTCTTGATAGGATTCACAGTTTGTCTGGTTATACTGGTTTGTGATGACAACTACTGTACAGTATATAATAAATGTTCATTTTTTTGTTCAACAATAAATGTGAATTCTTCTTCGTGGAAAAATAAGACCTAGAGCATCTTTGGAAGCAAAATTTAATATAAGACACTGTCTTATTTTTGGGGAAACATGGTAGCAGTTGGAAAAAAATTCAAATGTGAGTAGATCAATAGGTACCGCTCCAGCAGGAAGGTAACAGTGCTCCATGCCGTCATGCCGGCCACATGACTTTGGAGGTGTCTACGGACAACGCCGGCTCTTCGGCTTAGAAATGGAGATGAGCACCAACCTCCCAGAGTCGGACACGACTGGACTTAACATCAGGAGAAACCTTTACATTTACCTAGCATCATCAGAGGTTCAGGGGTCTGCTGGAAACTAAGTACTGTGAGGTTTATATATCTGTGGAATGTCCAGGGTGGGGACATTGCTGCCATAGATGTGGGCGAAACTTCAGGAGAGAATGCTTCTGGAACATGGCCATACAGCCTGGAAAGCTCACAATGATCCAGTGATTCCGGTCATGGAAGCCTTCAACAACACAAATTGTTACAGTATATATTTTCAGGAGACAGGAATGAAGAAGGAGGGAGAAAGGATGGGATCCCACACCCGGAAAAAGCCCTGCAGACTTTCGCCTGTGGCCCTGTCCGTCTCCTTCTTCTCTTTCCCATTCTTCCCCCTTTTCTTCCTCTCTCTCCAAATCCCTCCCCTTCTTTCCAAGGAAGGAACTTCTCTTCTTCCCTTTGCTCTTTCGCAGGGAGGCTTCTCTGCCGCCACCGCCTCCTTCCTTTTTGCCAGCCAAGGGAAGGCGATGCAGAAGGAGTTTTTTTTTCCTGTGGCAAAGTCAAGAGGAGCAGCCGAGGCCGGAGCCAGAGCAGCCTTGGGCCAAAGCCGGGCCTGCAGACCACAGAGGGTGGCCGTGGGCTTCCTGCATGTAAGTCATCCCTTTGGGGAAGAGCAGCCAAGGGGTGAAGCCTGGGAGGGGAGAAGGAGAGCCTTTCTGCCGGGCACTGCAGAAGCGTGGGGCGTGTTTAACCTTCAGAGCCGGTGTTGCAAAGCTTGGGAGCATGGATGCGGTGCCCACTTTGGAGCCGGCATTTTTATCCCGAGAGAGGGCAAGAGGGCATTTCTCTTGGGGCATCATTATGACCGGCAAGAAGAGTCAATGTGGCTGAGATTGCGGAATAAAAGGACGTTGACGTGTGTCTTAACGTCCTGGCAAAACGATCCTTTCTTTTTGTGCGCTCTATGGATATGTGCGGCACCAAGTCAAGACAACGACTAATGTCCGGTTGCATTGTGGGCGGTAACTTTGACAGCACGATTCAAGCAGAATGTGCCATTTCTTCTGCATTGTAGGAGTGCGAGATAGATTTAGTCCAGTCCTTGCGATTGAAACATGACATCCAAAGTGTTGGATCTTTGGGGAGGGTGGACTACATGACCTTTAGGGAGCCCCACGCCTTAAGACACCAACGGGAAAAGGATCTTTTTCATCTAAAATGGATGTTTGTCTTAAGTCCAGTCCTTGCGATTGAAACATGACATCCAAAGTGTTGGATTTTTGCGGAAAGGGCTTGGAGGGTAGACTACATGACCTTTAGGGAGCCCCACGCCTTAAGACGTCAATAGGAAATTGATCTTTTTCATCTAAGATGGATGTTTGCCTTTTTCAAAGCGGAAACAAACACGATGCGGCACATTTTGTGCATTGCTGGGGTGCAAAAGGGATCTAGTAGGGATACTCTTATTAGTGTAAAACTAATGCAGTAGAGTCTCACTTATCCAAGCTAAACGGGCCAGCAGAAGCTTGGATAAGCAAATATCTAGGCCTGGGCTGTGGCACAGGCTGGTGAGCAGCCAGCTGCAACAAATTACTCTAACCAAGAGGTCATGAGTTCGAGGCCAGCTCGGAGCCTGTTTGTCTCTGTCTTTGTTCTATGTTAAGGCATTGAATGTTTGCTTTATATGTGTAATGTGATCCGCCCTGAGTCGCCTTCGGGGTGAGAAAGGCGGAAATATAAATACTGTAAATAATAAATAATAATAATAATCTTGGATAATAAGGAGGGATTAAGGAAAAGCCTATTCAACATCAAATTAGGTTATGATTTTACAAATTAAGCACCAAAACATCATGTTATACAACAAATTTGACAGAAAAAGTAGTTCAATACGCAGCAATGTTATGTTGTAATTACTGTATTTACGAATTTAGCACCAAAATATCACGATATATTGAAAACACTGACTACAAAAATGGCTTGGATAATCCAGAACCTTGGATAAGTGAGGCTTGAATAAGTGAGACTCTACTGTACTAGACATGGAGAAGAAATCATAGAGGCCTCTGTTTGATTTGGGACTGTTTTCTAGAGATTTAAATTGTAATTTAACCTCTGCCATAGATGTGGGTGAAACGTCAGGAGAGAATGCTTCTGGAACATGGCCATACAGCCCGGAAAATGCACCACGACGCAGTGATTCCAGCCATGAAAGCCTTCGATGACAAATTGTGATTTGCTAGTTTCTAGTAATTACTTGATTGCATCCAGTCTGGTTTTTCGGCCTCCAAAAATACTATAAAGTGTGAGAAGGAAAGATTGGTGCAGGTTTTGTTCACTGGTGGAAGTGGGTTTGCTGTGTTTTTTTGGCAGAGTTTGGAAAAAGTGACCTTTGTGAGGATAGGTTTCAAATTATATATTGTATTGCTTTTACCGTTATCCACTTTGGGACGATGATGATGATGATGATGATGATAATAATAATAATAATAATAATAATAATAATAATAATAATAATAATAAATACATCACACAGTCCTAGACACTTGGGAAGTGTTTGACTTGTGATTTTGTGATATGAAATCCAGCATATCTAGCTTGTTTGCTGTGTCATAATAAAATATTATTATTATTATTATTATTATTATTATTAATAATAATAATAATAATAATAATAATAATAATAATACAGTAGAGGTCTCACTTATCCAAGCCTCGCTTATCCAAGGTTCTGGTTTATCCAAGCGATTTTTGTAGTCAATGTTTTCAATATATCTTGATATTTTGGTGCTAAATTCGTAAATACAGTAATTACAACATAACATGACTGCATATTGAACTACTTTTTCTGTCAAATTTGTTGTATAACACGATGTTTTGATGCTTAATTTGTAAAATCATAATCTAATTTGATGTTTAATAGGCTTTTCCTTAATCCCTCTTTATTATCCAAGATATTCGCTTATCCAAGCTTCTGCTGGCCTGTTTAGCTTGGATAAGTGAGACTCTACTGTAATAATAATAATAATAATAATAATAATAATAATAATAATAATAATAATAATAATACAAAATCCAGCATGTATATCTCGTTTGCTGTGTCATACTATGTCTTTGTGTCAATAACAACAACAACAACAATAACAGGACTCCCAGAATACTCCAACCAGCATGACGGCTGCAGACTGGGAGAACCTGGGAATGATAGTCCCTTAGTCAATAATAATTCCAAGCTTTTGCTTTTTATCCTTTTGACCCCCAGATGGCAAGATGGCCTTTTCTGCAACTCTATTTGGGTTGAGTTTTCCGAGAAGCATTCTCTCCTGACGTTTTGCCCACATCTATGACAGGCATCGTCAGAGGTCGAGGGGTCTGTTGGAAACTAAGTACTATAAGTGAGGTTTTTATATTTGTGGAATGTCTAGGGTGAGGAAATTCCTGCCATAAGTGTGGGCAAAACATCAGGAGAGAATGCTTCTGGAACATGGCCATACAGCCCGGAAAACTCACAACGACCGAGTGATTCTGGTCATGAAAGCCTTTGACAACACACCTAACTGTATTTGTTGTTGAAAGCTTTCATGGCCGGAATCACTGAGGTGCTGTGAGTTTTCTGGGCTGTGTGGCTATGTTCCAGAAGCATTCTCTCCTGACGTTTCGCCCGCATCTATGGCAGGCATCCTCAGAGGATAGACCTCACAACCTCTGAGGATGCCTGCCATAGATATGGGTGAAACATCAGGAGAGAATACTTCTGGAACATAGCCACACAGCCTGGAAAACTCACAGCACCCCACTAACTGTATTTCTTCAATTCTGGAATGCACTCCATAAAAACAGGGTCATTGTGAGTGATATCTATCTACCTTTCATCTTCTTTTTTTTCTTTTGGTGATACTAAAATTAGTTTGCGTCTTAGAATGTAACAGATACGGCAATTTTGGTGACCAAGTGAAGTTTTTTTGACTTGATTTAAAGCAGGGCACGCCGTTGACCAACTTCCAGGGCTGTTTCCTTGCCCTTTCTGCTCTTTTCCCACCCACTTGGTTCTCAATTTCATTTAAAAAAATTGGTTCATCTGATAAAGTGGCTAATGCAGTCTCTATATAATGGGATCGATGGAGGTGGCGGAAGAAGGGAGGAAGGAGGGAAGCCGGAACGGAGCCAAGCGCAGAAGCAAGGCCTCCCTTCGCTCGCTCTCGGTTCGGCTGCAGCAGCAGAAACACTGGAAAAAGATGGGATTGAAAAGCCAGAGACTTCCTTTTATAGCAAACGCCGAGCAGCCAAAGGCCGCCGATGCGTGCGGATGAATGTGTGTGCGCTTCACTCCTCGTCCAGCCTGCCTTTTTGGCAAAGTTCCCCAAGAAACTTCATCAATGCCTTGATTTGGATGAACGCCTCGCTTTTGTTCCGCACGAAACCAGCCTCCCTCCGAACCCAAGACCGGCTCCAACTTTCCTCTGAGGAATTCTGAGCCGGTCTCAAGGGACAAGAGGCTTCTCTCCTCATCAGCATCACCGTCATCGTCACCGTAATCATAATCATTGCCATCACCATCATCGCCATCATCATCACCACCGTCATCATCGTCACCGTCACCATCGTCGGCATCATCATCGTCAGTGTCACCATCGTCACTGTCATAATCATCACCGTCATCATTGTCACCATCATCATCGTCACTGTCATCATCATCATTGCCATCACCATAATTGCATCATCATCACCACCGTCATCGTCACCATCACCATCGTCGCTGTCATCATCGTCACTGTCATAATCATCATTGCCATCACCATCATTGCATCATCATCACCACCGTCATCATCGTCACCGTCATCATCGTCACCGTCACCATCGTCACTGTCATAATCATCATTGCATCATCATCACCACCGTCATCATTGTCACCGTCATCATCGTCACTGTCATAATCATCATTGCCATCACCATCATTGCATCATCATCACCACCGTCATCATCATCACCGTCACCATCGTCACTGTCATAATCATCATTGCATCATCATCACCACCGTCATCATTGTCACCGTCATCATTGTCACTGTCATCATCATCATTGCCATCACCATCATTGCATCATCACCACCACCGTCATCATCGTCACCGTCACCATCGTCGGCGTCATCATCGTCACTGTCATAATCATCACCGTCATCATTGTCACCGTCATCATCGTCGCCGTCATCATCGTCACTGTCACCATCATCGCCGTCATCATCATCACCATCATCATCGTCGCCGTCATCATCATAATTGCCATCACCATCATTGCATCATCATCACCACCATCATCATCGTCACTGTCACCATCGTCGGCGTCATCATCGTCACTGTCACCATCATCACTGTCATAATCATCACCGTCATCATTGTCACCATCATCATCGTCGCCGTCATCATCATCATTGCCATCACCATCATCGCCATCATCATAACCACTGTCATCATTATCACCATCACCATCACCATCATCACCGTCATCATTGTCACCGTCATCGTCGTCATCGTCATCATCGTTGCCGTCATCATCATCATTGCTATCACCATCATTGCCATCATCATCACCACCGTCATCATTGTCAGCATCACCATCATCACCGTCATCATTGTCACCGTCATCATCATCACCATCATAGAATCACAGAATCAGAGTTGGAAGAGACCACATGGGTCATCTAGTTCAATCCCCTGTCATGCAGGAAAAGCATAAAGTATCCCTGTCAGATGGCCATCCAGTCTCTGTTTGGAAGCCTCCAATAATAATAATAATAATAATTTTATTTTTATACCTCACCCCATCTCCCCAAGGGGACTCGGGGCGGCTTACATGGGGCCAAGCCCAGGCAAAACAGACAATATAAAACACAACAATAACACAAATCAATCAACAATAAAGCAAGTCTTAAAACAAATAAAATCATATAAAACAAACATGCTTGATAAGGAAGGAGCTTCCACTGCACTCTGAGGCAGAGAGTTCCACTGTTGAACAGCTCTTTTTACAGTCAGGAAGTTCTTCCTCATGTCCTTGCTGTAATTTGAACCCATTGCTCCTATTTTCCAGGGCAGCAGAAAACAAGCCTTTCCCTGTCATAGAATCATCAACATTCCCATCAAATGGTCATCATCATAATCACCATCACCGTCATCATCATCATCGTCTGGCTGGCTATCTGTCAAGAGGGCTTTGGTTGTGGCAGAAGGAAGTTGGACTGGATGGCCCTTGGGACCCCTTCCAACTATATGATTCAGTGATTCCATGCAGTTTCAAGATGGAAGCATTCAAGACGGAATGATATATGGTGGAGATTTTGAAACAGAGGCTGGATGGCCATCTGTCAGGATGGCTTGGATTGTGTCTTCCTGCATGTAGTTCTGTTCTGTGGTCTCCTTGGAGCCATGGCAATATATGGGAAATCATAGCGATATATTAAAAGCCCACCTCTCTGCAGATGGCTGTGCTCAAAAATGGGCAGATAGGAGGGGGGTCATTTAAGGTCACCGAGTTTAAAAAAGTGAGAAAATCTCCTTCCTTGGCATGCAAAGGCCCTTCCTGCATCATATCCCTATCCCCTCGGTGCCTCTTCTTGCAAGCAAAGCAAAGCCGTGGAGCGGAAAGAAATGGAAATGGCAACGTTTCCCAGCTGTTCTAAAACATTAAGGAAGTTGGCGGCTTCCATGTCAGCTTGAAGCTGATACCATTCCATGTTTTACTTTGTTCTTTAAAGGAGCTCTCCGAGGTTCTGAGTAGGTTTCAGCACCCAGGACAACTCCATTGAAGTTTGTAGGAAAATCTGGACTGGATTTACTGACCTGGAAGGTGCTAACCTGTAACTCTTAGGGTCTTGGAGACTTTAACTTCCAGGCTTTGTTGCCACTTCTTCTAATTGCTCGTAAGGATTATACAACAGACTCTCAGTTAACCGGCCTCCATGGGGATTGGTAGATGCACGTTAAGTGTTGTTTCCGGTTGCTTGAGAGTTACCCAACTGATGCTCTAGGGCCAATATATAATATAATATACAATAATCTATAATATAATATATTGTATATACATATAATATTGATAATAATATTATAATGTAATATGATATAATACTAATAATACTACAGTAAAATTATACACACACACACACTAGCTGTGCCCGGCCACGCGTTGCTGTGGCAAAGTGGTGGTGGTATTGGTTAAAAATTGTTGTGTAATTTTTATTTGACGTTATTTGTATTTTTTAATTAATTTATTGTAAGTTATCTTTTTATTTATTATATTTTATTATTTTCTTGTATTATTTTTAGTTATTTTCTGTTATTATGGTATTTTATTGTATTAATCTTTTAGTGTTTTTAATTATTTTTTAGTGTTTTATTATTATTTTTTATTGGGTTGCTAGGAGACCAAGTTGGAGGAGCTTAGCCTTCTAACTGGCAGCAATTGGATAAAAGCAATTATTCCTCTCCCTCTAATTAGGACTTTATTTTTCTTTTCTTTTTGTTGTATCAACCTAGAGGCGTGGATGATGGGTTGTGTTGTCAAATTTCGAGGTTGGGGGGCCTGTAGTTTTGTTGTTTTGTCGGTCGCCGTGATGCCATCACTCTTTTATATATATAGATATATATATATACACACACACACATACACATATACATACATACACAGTAGAGTCTCGCTTATCCAAGCCTCGCTTATCCAAGCCTCTGGATTATCCAAGCCATTTTTGTAGTCAATGTTTTCAATATATCGTGATATTTTGGTGCTAAATTCGTAAATACAGTAATTACAACATAACATTACTGCGTACTGAACTACTTTTTCTGTCAAATTTGTTGTAAAACATGATGTTTTGGTGCTTAATTTGTAAAATCATAACGTAATTTAATGTTTAATAGGCTTTTCCTTAATCTCTCCTTATTATCCAACATATTCGCTTATCCAATGTTCTGCCGGCCCGTTTACGTTGGATGTGAGACTCTACTGTGTATATATATATATATATCATGTAATATTACTAATAATATTACAGTATAGTGTTATAGTTCAATATAGTAATATATAATGCTAATATTGTGCTATGCTAATAATATAATATATTGCATGTATATATAATTTGTAAGCTGCTCTGAGTCCCCTTCAGGATGAGAAGGGCGGGATATAAATGTAGTAAATAAAATAAATAAATAAAAATTTAAAAGTAGGCCTAATACTACACCCAATGCTGTAATATACCATAAACTCTATATTGACGTAACACAGTAATGGATATATTATTAATACACTACAAGCAAATTCAGATATATGATTGTTATTAATTTATTCATGTACAGTAGAGTCTCACTTATCCAACACTTGCTTATCCAACGTTCTGGATAATCCAACGCAATTTGTAGTCAATGCTTTCAATATATTGTGATATTTTGGTGCTAAATTAGTAAATACAGTAATTACAACATAACATTACTGCGTATTGAACTGCTTTTTCTGTCAAATTTGTTGTAAAACATGATGTTTTGGTGCTTAATTTGTAAAATCATAACGTAATTTGATGTTTAATAGGCTTTTCCTTAATCCCTCCTTATTGTCCAAGATATTCGCTTATCCAAGCTTCTGCCGGCCCATTTAGCTTGGATAAGTGAGACTCTACTGTAATAATAATAATAATAATAATAATAATAATAATAATAATAATAATAATAATATCCAAGCTTCTGCCGGCCCGTTTAGCTTGGATAAGTGAGACTCTAATGTATTTATATCTTGCTTCTATTGAGCCGCGGTGGTGCAATGGGTTAAACCCTTGTGACGGCTGGACTGCTGACCTGAAGGTTAGGTTGCTGACCTAAAGGTTTGGGTTCAAATCCGCGAGATGGGGTGAGCTCCCGTCTGTGAGCTCTAGCTTGCGAGGACACGAGAGAAGACTCCCAGCAGGATGGTAACACACCCAGGCATCCCCTGGGCAACATCTCTGTAGACAGCGAATTCTCTCACACCAGAAGCGACTTGCAGTAGGTTCTCAAGTCACTTCTGACGCAATAAAAAGGAGATGTAAAGTGGCCAAGACTAAAAATCTTAATTAGTTGTACTTCATTCTCCAGCAGATTCCTTACTAAATGCTTTTCCTTGTCTCTTTTTTTTCCCTCCAGGAATTTTGCCCCATTGTCCTGCCTCCCTCTTGAGCCTACATACTTCTTCATATGCCCATATGGAGTCGGCCAGATTTATGGAATGTTAAGAAGTATGTATCGTTGGGATGGGATTGGAACCGTCGACTTCAAAGTCCTACAAAGTTTCCTATTGGCAAGAGGTGAATGGGAAGCGTCACGGAAGGAGCGGATGCCTACGCATATGTGTCCCTAGGGCTGGTAAAAAGGAACCAGATCGACTGGCAACTGGATTTGGTCCCCTTCAACCAGCTGTGGTGGCACGTGAAAGCAGCCGCTGGAAGCCTCACCGGGTTGCAAAATCCTCTCCACACTGGAATTACCGTATTTATTGTATTGTATTTTCTGCCTTTCTCCCAAGGTGGCACCTTGCCTAAGATTAAAACAACATGCATTCAAAGCAATACATGACTTTTGTTGTTGTGTGTCTTTGGGGCATTTCTGGCCACCTAAGAGGGCTTTTCTTGGCCTTTTAGTGCCCTGATTTATTTATTTTGTGTCAAAAACATTGCATAATAAATAAGTTTAAAAGTGATAAAATAAAGGAATCACAAACAGCTAAATAGTTTTGGACCAAAAACGGGCAGCAGCAATCGCATTGTCTATAGCTTTAAACAACTCCTCCTCCGTGCATGAGGTAGGGCATTGTGGGCAAGCATGCATACGCTGTTTCCCCGAAAATAAGGCATCCCCAGAAAATAAGACCTAGTAGAGGTTTTGCTGAATTGCTAAATATAAGGCCTCCCCCGAAAGTAAGACCTAGCAAAGTTTTTGTTTGGAAGCATGCCTGCCGAACAGAATGCCAGAGCTTGCATGATCGGTAAATGTACGTACCATAGATTGTTATACATGGAAATAATGGTAGTAACAAGAAATTCTTGATAGGATTCACAGCTTGTTTGGTTATGCTGTTTTGTGATGAGACTCGATGAGATATTCATTGAAAAAATAGAACAAAATGTGCTGTAGGATGTCCCGCAAAAACAGAGTGTTTGCAATTGAATAAACTTTCCCTGTGTGTTTATAATAGAATCAATTAGAAAATGACATTTATAACTCAGGAACAAAAATCGTGTTACATAGTGTTATTACTCAGCGGTTCAACTGGGACGCTAGGTGGCAGCGATGGAGTGCAAGAAGGAAGCAGTAATGTGTTGTCGAAGGCTTTCATGGCCGGGATCACAGGGTTGTTGTATGTCTTTCGGGCTGTGTGGCCATGTTCCAGAAGTATTCTCTCCTGATAATCTCCCTAATTAGCATTGGAAAGGTTTGTCTCTTGCCTGGGGGGCATCCTTTGTTCAGAGTCATTAGCCGTCCTTGGGGCTCCTCTGCCCTCAGAGTGTTGCTTCTCATCTACTGTTCTGATTTTTGAGTTTTTTTTAATACTGGGAGCCAGATTTTGTTCATTTTCATGGTTTCCTCCTTTCTGTTGAAGTTGTCCACATGCTTGTGGATTTCAATGGCTTCTCTGTGTAGTTTGACATGATAGTTGTTGGAGTGGTGTAGATGGGAAGCAACACTCTGAGGGCAGAGGAGCTCCAAGGACGGCTAATGACTCTGAACAAAGGATGCCCCCCAGGCAAGAGACAAACCTTTCCAATGCTAATTAGGGAGATTAACTGAAACATTAACGCTGGCTTCCAACTGACAAAGGACTCTTATCACACCCTGGACTCTCCACAGATATATATTTACCTTCCTTGTCTAGTTTATCCATGCCTCATAACCTCTGAGGATGCCTGCCATAGATGTGGGCGAAACGTCAGGAGATAATACTTCTGGAACATGGCCACACAGCCCGAAAGACATACAACAACCCTGGAAGCAGTAACTTCTACAAGAAATAAATGGGAGTTTTAGAGCCAACTCAAATAGTCTCTTTAAACTTGCAATGGCCAACATGTCCTCAAAAAATACACCGAGGACTAGAAAGGTATTGACAAGCAAGGAAGCAAAATGAGTACTGTTTTTCATTATTATCCGAGGTCCTAAAGAACACTTGTTTGGGTTTAATTCCCTCTATTCCAGTGATAGTTGATCACAGGAATACATGTGTTAAGATGGTTGGTTCTGAATACAAATTCAAGGTGGTGTGGTGGGTTAAACCACTGAGCTATTGAACTTGCTGACTGAAAGGTTGGTGGTTCGAATCCTGGGAGCAGGGTGGGCACCTGCTGTTAGCCCCAACTTCTTTTTTTATTTAATATTTTTATTTGATTTATGTGAAATAAATACATCAATTGTTGGAGAACAACGTATAGATAGATAGATAGATAGATAGATAGATAGATAGATAGATAGATAGATAGATAGAATAGAAATCTAGAAAATTTAAGAGAAAACAAGGGTATGGGGGGGAGAGAGAGAGAGAAGGAGGAAAAAAAATAAACACAAAAAACACAACTCCCCCCCCCCCCAAAAAAAAAAAAACCTTTGTGTGTGTTGTGCTTTGGAGATTCATCCTTCGATTTCTTGTTTTTTCCTGTTTATTTATTTCAGTCCTCCTTCTTTAAAATGATCTTTATATATAAGGCAGATCTATGTCAAAGTCCAGTTTTCTTTTCCTCATGAATTCTGCAAAATTTGTCCGGTCTGTTTTATTTTTCCTGTCTCTTATCCTTTGTGTTAGGATATCCATTTGTATAATAGCCAGTACTTTGAGTATCCATTCTTCTGTAGTTGGAGTCTTTTTTCCCTTTCCATACTTTTGCCAGTACAAGTCTGGCTGCAGTACTGATGTAAAAGAACATCCTATCTTGGCTTTTATTTAATGTGGAGTTAGAAAACCCTAATAAATACATTTCTGGTTCTAATTTAAATGTAATTTTTATTATCTCTTGTGTCATTTGATGTACTGTTAGCCCCAGCTTCTGTCAACCTAGCAGTTCAAAAACAGGCAAGTAGATCAATAGGTACTGCTCCGGCGGGAAGATAACAGCACTCCATGTAATCAAGCTGGCCACATGACCTTTGACTGTATATGCCAGGGGTCCCCAAACTAAGGCCCGGGGGCCGGATGTGGCCCTCCAAGGTCATTTACCTGGCCCCCGCCCTCAGTTTTATAATATATTTTATATCAGTTTTAATAATATAATATATTGTATATACATATAATATTGATAATAATCTTATGTTATACAATATAATACTAATAGTAATACCATATAATAATATTAATTATATGTTATATATTACATATTATATAATAGTATAGTGGTATAGTTCAATATAGTAATATATAATGCTAATATTGTGCTAAGCTAATAATATAATATATTGTATGTACATACAGCTGCTCTGAGTCCCCTTCGGGGTGAGAAGGGTGGGATATAAATGTAGTAAATAAATGCAGTAAATAAATAGTTAATTTTAGACTTAGGCTCGGGCAAAGTCTGGCATTACTTGAAGGCACACAACAGCAACAACAATCCTAATTAACTTGACTATCTCATTGGCCAGTAGCAGGCCCACACTTTCAATTGAAATCCTAATAGGTTTATGTTGGTTAAAATTGTTTTCATTTTTAAGTACTGTATTGTTCTTTCATTGTTGTTGTTTTGCACTACAAATAAGACATGTGCAGTATGCATAGGAATTTGTTTGTATTTTTTTTTCAAATGATAATTCGGCCCCTCAACAGTCTGAAAGATTGTGGACCGGCCCTCTGCTTAAAAAGTTTGGGGACCCCTGGTATATGCTGTGGTTTGCAACATGCTTTCAGCCACAAATGTCATGTGTTGACACCTAAAACAAAACCAAGAAGTGTAAGCATATATACAATAAAAATACTGTGAACGTTGGTTTTATACGTTTATGTTTTTCTTTAGCTTGTTTCCATGAATAACACTATATAAAGCAACATTCTTCCTTGCTCCTCTCCACCTGAGAAAACCAGTTATTTTTACTGGATTCTTCCTCAAAGGGGAATGAAATGTGCTGTCATTTTTGACTGAAGAACCTTAAGAATGAAGGCCCTCCAAGACTCCTGGGCCACAACAGCCCTGCTCTGTGGCTCCTTTGAATTAATGCAGTTTGATGCCGCTTTAAAACATTTATATTCCGCCCTTCTCACCCCGAAGGGACATGAAATAATTATAAGTATACAAAAATATTAAAACATTAAAATCATTAAACATTAAAATCAGTTATATCTACTTTAAAATAATCTGTTTAAACCAACTCAGGACACCATGCTGGCTCCGGTTAGCAGAGTAGGTTTCCTATTATTATTATTACATATTATAATATTATATAATATATAATATAATATAGTTTTATATATATATATATATATATATATATATATATATATATATGATATTACCATATTATATATCCATTTTTATAATTTATAATATTATATATTATATCATATTATATAATATAGTTATATATACAGTAGAGTCTCACTTATCCAACACTCACTTATCCAACATTCTGGATTATCTAACGCATTTTTACAGTCAATGTTTTCAATACATCGTGATATTTTGGTGCTAAATTCGTAAATACAGTAATTTCTACATAGCATTACTACATATTGAACTACTTTTTCTGTCAAATTTGTTGTATAACATGATGTTTTGGTGCTTAATTTGTAAAATCATAATCTAATTTGATGTTTAATAGGCTTTTCCTTAATCCCTCCTTATTATCCAACATATTCGCTTATTCAACATTCTGCCGGCCCGTTTATGTTGGATAAGTGAGACTCTACTGTATATATAATATTACTATATTATAGGTCCCTTTTATCATTTTATATTATATGTTATATAATATTATAGTAATATATATATGTATTACTATATTATATATTTCTTTTTATTATTTATATTATATGTTATATAATATTATAGTAATATATATATGTATGACTATATTATATGTCCCTTTTAATCATTTATAATATCATATTTTATATAATATTATATAATATAGTAATATATATGTATGACTATATTATATGTCCCTTTTATCATTTATAATATTATATGTTATATAATATTATATAATATAGTAATATAGTAATATATATATATGTATGACTATATTATATATCCCTTTTAATCATTTATAATATTGTATGTTATATATTATATAATATAGTAATATATATATGTATTACTATAGTATATATCCCTTTTTATCATTTATAATATATGTTATATAATACAGTTATATATATATGTATTACTATAGTATATATCCCTTTTATTCATTTATAATATTATGTTATATAATATTATATAATATAGTAATATATATATATGTATTACTATATTATATGTCCCTTTTTATAATTAAAAAAAACTATAAACACTGCATCCAAAATATATAGAACCGTCATTCTGGCGTCATCTTCCCTGATGATGTTCATTTGATGCAGTTCGCTCCCCATGACGTCACTGATCCCCCCCTCTTTTCTTTCATTCATCCCCACTCATTCATTCCCCCACTCATTCATTCATTCATAGATCCTCCTCCTCGACTTCTTTGCTCCCTTCTGATTGGCTCTAGGCGCGGCCCCGCCTCCGGAGCCGTCCTCCAATCAGCGACAAAGAAGGCGAAGGAGCAGAACGCTGGAGGGCGAAAGGGGCGTGGCTTTAACCAGCAGCCCTGCCTATCTTCTTTCCCAACCGCCTCCCTTGGGGGCGTGGCGAAGAGGTGCGCATGCGCTTTCCGCGCTCCTCCTTTGCCTCCATTTCCTGCCTCCCTTGACGACGCGCTCCTTCCTTTCTGCCCCTCATAAAGGGAGGGGGGAAAGGGGGCTTTATTTTCTTTATTTCAACTCTGTGAGGCCTAAAAACTGAAGAAGAGGAAGAAGAAGAGAAAGAAGACAAAGAAGAAGGGCCAGGGGAGGGGGAAAAAAAAAGAAAACTTACACCCAGGAGCTCAATTTGGGGGTCACTTTGGATCCATGTAGGCCCATTTGTGTTTACTTTGGGTCCATTATCTGCTTAGTATGGATTTGGATGAAGTTGCAATTTATTTTGGCTACTCTGGTTAATTAGGGTTAATATTTAATTAGTTTGGGGGTCCTTTGAGGCCATTTTGAGGGGAAATTAGATTGCCTCAATGCCTTAGCCTTCCTTTGAGGCCTACTCTTATCCCTGAGGAGAATAGAAAGAGCTGGATGTGGCAGAATACTCTTGAATTCCTCCTGTTATTTCTGTGCTTTTGTTGGGGGCCTCAGAAAGCACCTCAGTCTCTATTGGTTGGTTTTGGGGGGCTTTAGTCAAGAGGGACCTCTTATTTTGAGGGTGGAACATCCTGGGTGGATTTTGAGTTAGTTTTGTGGATTCAGGAAGGTCACCTGTGTTTGCCGCACCTCAGGTTTTGGGTTTTCCCCTCCATTTTGGATGCTTTAAGTGCTGTGAATTGAAGGATATTGGCCCCTTGGAGCTTTGTGTTTGGTGTGGAGGATATATTCTGAATTCAGGTCTTGTGGAACATCCTGGGCGGATTTTGAGTTAGTTTTGTGGATTCAGGAAGGTCACCTGTGTTTGCGCACCTCAGGTTTTGGGTTTTCCCCTCCATTTTGGATGCTTTAAGTGCTGTGAATTGAAAGGATATTGGCCCCTTGGAGCTTTGTGTTTGGTGTGGAGGATATATTCTGGACTCAGGTCTTGTGGAACATCCTGGGCGGATTTTGAGGATTGTGACATCTCTTCCTCCCTTTAGTTAAGTTCGTGGGTTCAGGAAGGTCACCTGTGTTTGAAGGACTTCACGTTTTGGATTATTTTTGCCCTTTTGGGTGCTTTAAGTGCTGTGAATTGAAAGGATATTGGCCTCTTGGAGCTTTTTGTTTGTTTGGTGTGGAAGATACACTCTGAACTCAGATCTTGTGGAACATCCTGGGCGGATTTTGAGGAAGGTGACTTCTCCTCCTCCCTTTAGTTAAGTTTGTGGGTTCAGGAAGGTCACCTGTGTTTGAAGGACCTCACGTTTTGGATTATTTTGCCTTTTTAGGTCCTTTAAGTGCTGTGAATTGAAAGGATATCAGTCCCTTGGAGCTTTGTGTTTGTTTGGTGTGGAAGATACATTCGGAACTCAGGTCTTGTGGAACATCCTGGGTGGATTTTGAGGAAAGTGACTTCTCTTCCTTCAGTTAGGTTTGTGGATTCAGGAAGGTCAGCTGTGTTTGAAGGACCTCACATTTTGTTTTTTGTTTTTTTACTGCCTGAAGTGCTGTGAAGTGAAATGCTGTTGGCACTTTGGCGTGTTTTGCTTTTGTTTGGTGCTGAGAATACCTTCTGAACTCAGTGATGCCTTCGGTTTTGGGAACATCTCTTTCGTGCAGCAATTTTGGGGGTGTCTGAAAGAAAATTGAAAAGATATTGTCCCCTCGGAGCATCGGTTTCGCTTTTAGTGGAGGATCAGTACTGAATAGGCGATGCCATCAATTTTGAGGGAGTCCCTTTCGTGCTGCAATTTGGGAGAGGCTTCCACGAGCAACCCTTAGTGGCATGTTGGGTTTTGGGGGGCATGAGGTCAGAGGAGGTGTTGACAACTGTGTGGCAATAGCTGGGGCAAAGGGAACAAAAAGAGAGTCCCCTTGAGAACACAAATTCTTTCTTTGGAGCAGAGCTTTGGTTCTGCAGAGGGCTGCCAGCAAAACCTGAGGGTCTGGAGTTTGATTTAGAAACCAGAGGGGCCTCTTTTCCTGAACTGAGGAAGGGAAAGTCTCCTTCTCCCTTTTGCCAGCTACACACAGGAAGAGGGAGCGCACACAGAGCCCTCTCTGCATCTGCTGCAATGACAGGCAAGTCGGTGCGGGACGTGGACAGGTACCAGGCGGTCCTGGCTAATCTGCTGCTTGAAGAGGAGAACAAATACTGTGCCGACTGTCAGGCCAAAGGTAACATATTTCATCTTTTGCTGTTGGGAGGGTCAGTATTTTGGGCTGGGTCCTCTTGCAGGAGAGAATAAATTGGGGAAGAGGAGATAGAGGCGATAAAGCTGTGTTGCTTTTTGGGAAAATTCTAGTGTCTTTGTCATTAGAGCTTTGCTATTGTCAAAATAATGATAACAATACCATCTATCTATCTATCTATAAATCTATCTATAAATCTATAAAATGTGTGCACACAGTTAACCTTGGCTTTGTTGAAACCTTCATGTTGCATCCAGCCCCAAATGCTGTGAATTTCAGCTTGGTTTTATTATTTTTGTGTGAGCCTTTTCCCACGCGGAGGGTTCTCTTTGTCCAAATTGCTTGCTCTTTTGTGTGTGTTTTTCAACATCCTTTGACTCCGGCCAAGGGCTGAGCAAGCAAACAGGTGGCAAATAGGGTTTGCCCATCCTGAAATAAAATGTGGGTGATGGAAGAAGGAAGGAAGGAAGGTCTCTGTCTTGTTGATTTTCTTTTGGGAGGGATTGGGGCAACACATCCATCGTTTGGGGGTGCTGTATGCAGTTTGTTACATAATGGCATCAACTGGGCAAACTGACAGCGATGACTATTATCGGTCCTTTCGCTAGAGGCAAGAGGTCAAGAATTAATCTTTCTGGCCTGTTGATAAATCCAGTTCATACGGCAAAGCATGTCAGAAGGGCAGGGTGAAGATCTTGTCTGTGTATGTATCACTCACCAAAAAGACATTTCAGTAATGAGCAATATGTCTAGCTCCATGCTCTTCCTTGATATCTCTTAAATGTCCCAACTTCCTGTTTGTAAATGCCAAAATATTCCCAGTTCTCATAATTGCTGAGGTCTAAGATCTTATCTAGATGATTCAGAGACAAAGCATTGATGAAGCAACCCCAGCCTTTTCATTCCTTTCAGAATGCCTGTGGTTTCCAAGGTCTTTAGAAAGAATTCTTAGGGATACTGACTCAAAATATTATTTCCCAAATTGTTTTTGGAAGACCAAGATTTTCCTCATGATCTACTTAATTTCCTTGACTTGGGTTGAGATGATGTTTTTCTCCACTCGAAAATAGAACATTTCTCCCTTTTATGTATCATATTTTGGCTTATTTGCCTGAGTTATCTGCCTTTGTTTGCTTTGCAAGCAATACACACCTGCTTCCTGCTTGGGATTGGTGCTCTGGATGCTTCTTAGGTCACTTCTCCCAAAGGCAGGGACCTTTCTGTTTTCATAAATATAAGGTTGCCAAGATGAAAAGAGAAACAAAAATATAGGTTGCAGTTAAGGACCTTGTAAAACTAGGAGCACATTCCAACATATAATATTCAGGCAGTGTTAACACCTTGAAAAGTATAATGAAAATCTCATTAAAACCATAGTCTTGTTTTAATGTTGCTTGCAGTGTGTCATTTTGAACAAGGTACGTTTCAACTGAAGAAGGATCCGCATGCTTTGGACATCTGGAGTGGTTTCAGGAATATCAGAAATTCCTCAGTGACTGTTCAGTATCTACATCGTTAGTTGCCTTCTTTTAGGATTTAGGATTGGCTTCTTTTATCCTTTTATCGTTCCCCTGAGAGGGAAGAACTCGTAGGCCCAAGATCTGAGCTCTGTGTTCCTATGGGGTTGATCGTTTGGTGGTGATATTCAAATAGCGGCCTCCATATAAAACTGCAGGAAGTTGGGAAAAAAGAACTCTCTTTGAGCATGTCTCATGTCCTTGTACACGCCAATGATTTCCCTTTAATTACCTCTGCTCTGTACTTTTTCAGTGCTCTAGCTGATCAGAGTTGGTCTCGCATCCTCTATCTAGCTGCATTCTTGAGATAAGACCACAGAATATGCATTCCCTTCTACACCCCTCCCTGCCCTTGCTGTGTTGCTATTTTGTGCCTGCAAGGGAACAAAAGAACCACGTCTTCCACTTCATCTTGCTTTTTGTGTTTGCAGAGCCTTCCCTCCACTTTTAAAATGGGGAAAATAAAAGGGCTGACAGCATCTTAGTTATATAGTCCCTACATCTCCAGAGAGAGCCAAGAAAGGATCTTCTTTAATCTTAAAGAACTATTGCTGTTCAATGTAGAACAGTATATCTCAAGCTATCAGATATGGCAGACTGGCATTTCCCATCTATCCAAGGTGCCAGAAGTGGTGTCATGTTGTGATTTTTAATTTTAGTCTTATCTGTCTTTTCTGAAAACAGTTTAGAGACCTTGGAATTGTACTGATCCATAGACTATTTTGAATAGCATTGACTCCAGAAGTATTGAAGGAGAAGGTCAGTTGTTCTGACTTGCTGTGGGAGAACTTTTTAATGTTTACTGTAAACCAGTAGGTGAGCAATTGCCTGGGGACAAGGGCCAATTTTCACCCTACCAACCCATATTTGGTCCACAATCCCCCTAACATTGCTCCCAATCACTTCTGTGTTGGTCAGGAGTTCTTCCAAAATGGTCATCAAAAGACATGCCATGTCACTTCGTGTCACCATTTTGAGAAGGCCTCTGGCAGAAGTAGACAACCTTTGGGGAGGGGGTGTCTCAGTGTAGGTCAGTTTGTGTTTTTGCATGGTCTGTGGGCTTCCGCAGGCAGCTTTCAGCTGAAAAATGCCCCCAGAGCTTGTATTTTTAATGTTTTGGTGGGCTGGAGGCCTTTGGAAACCTGGTAGGGGTCTTCAGAGTTGCCACACATGGCCTGATGGCCACACATTCTCCACCATTTCTCAACCTTTCATGTGTACCAATAAACAATGCAGGATGTCTTGCAGGAAGTACCTTTATTGTGTAAGTTCAAGCAATTTTGCAAGTATGTTGTCATGAATGTCTACAGGCACCAGATCCTGTTTAAGTTTGGAAGCTGAGCAGGATCAATCTTCTTTAGTATTTGAATGGAGACTGCCAGCAGATACCATATGTTGTAGGCTATATTTCAGAGGAAGGAGCTGGGGAAAACCTCAGGTGTTGCCTTCAGATTATCTGTTGACTTATGGCAACCCTATGAATTCCATAGGGTTTTCTTTTACAAAGAATCCCCAGAGATGGGTTTTGCCAGTTCCTCCTTCTGTAATACAAGGAGACCCCGATAGCTGCAGAACCTGTACCTGCATTTTCACTAAGTTGTGAATTGCATTGCATTGCAATTGTCATCATCCTAGCCAGCAGTGAGATGATGGAAGCCACCATCCAAAAACTATCTGGAGGGTCTTATTTTGCCCAGCCCTGTACTTAATAGCTCACCTTTTCACAAGAAAATAATTACTGAAAGCTCCTTGGCTGTTTCTTTCTGGTTTATCATGCATCAGTGGTAGCTTCTTTTTCTGTTGAAAGACCTCCCCACTTTCTGTTCTTCAATCCGCTTGCATTTCCTGTGTGCTTCTAGCTCTTGACTTCCCGCAGCTTGCACCAGCCTCCCCAGGACTAGGTACCGAGTGACGTTTTATGACAATTTTCTGAGAAATCGAGACTGATCATTGTGTTTTTTGAGGCTAAAGTCTCTTTTTAATGACCCACTCCTGTCATCCGAGTGCCCTTTAAAGCAATAAGCTTTCTTCGTGGTATAATTAATCTGAAACTGAAGTATGCCATTAAAATGAAAAATAAATGACAATCTGCACGTAAAGCCCAAGCCACCAAAAAGCAACCCAGCAGAAGGTACACAGATTTACAGAACATTTAAAAAGCAGAGGAGAAAGAAAGGAGTAAAAAAGACTGAAGGGAAGGAGGAAGATTTGGGTCGTGTGTGATGCACAGCTTGATGTGACAATAAGTTCAGATCTGATTCCTAATGTCTTGGTTCGGCTTTTAGCTATGGAGGCGGGGCTGTTCTGAAATGTGTACTGTCCATAGGTTTGTTTGCTTTTCTTTTAACTGAGTGATGACGAGGTCAAATGGGACACAATACTTCTTTTGGGAGGCATGTGACCTCAGATTCCCTCTGGAACTCCTGGTTGCATTTGGGGTTCATATTTTAATTTGATTTTTCTTCTTGCAAGGAGGCACTTTCAGGCAGAAGATTTAAATACCTTTGAGATAGAGACCTCATAGATACCTTGGGATTTATTAGTTCAGGCCTCCTGTAACAGACAAAGAGGTGAGGCCTTAGGGAGGAGGGACACAGCTCACAATAGCTTGAAGTAGAGGAACACTTTCAGGGGGAGGTCCCACAGCAAGCCCGAATACCTCCTTTTACAATAAGCTTTTTCTTTTGATGCTGGAGTTGGCACATTTCGACAAACTCCCAACTCCATAGCCCTGGCTGGAGTCATCTAACATTCTTTGAAAAAGTATAGTAAATACATTCTGTATATTTCTTTTACATTTCCATCCCATGTGTAGACCTTACAGTTGCATTTTATGACTATTGCCCACAGGTTCTTGTGTTGAATTAAATTTTCTGGTCTTTGTATTGCTACAAATTTGCTGCTCTATTTCCTGCCACATTTATGTTCTGAAATGCTCTCTGAAGGTTCTCTAGGTTTAGTGAAAATTGCTGGAAAGACTGCTTCTGCCTCTGCTAGATATTATTTTGGGGTTGAAAGCCAGCATGGTATAGTGGTTCTAAGTGTTTGACTATGGCTCTGGAGTCCAGAATTCGATCTGCTGCTCAGCCAAAGAAACCCATTGGGCAGCCTTAAATGAGTCACATACTTTAGCCTCCAGTGATAGAGTTGACATATTTCAGAAAGAACTTGAAGGGACAACAAGACGGGAAGTCAGTTTTAGCTAAGTATCCAGCTGAGCACATAAAACCTTTAGTTCCGTTTCCATGAGGCTGTGCAAATACAACTTAGGTTCTTCCTAGCTGTTGTTTACCCATCAGGGCAAAGTCTGCTCGGCCTTGGTTTCTGAAGGTCTAGGCCTACAGATGGGTTAACAACACTCCCAACATGGTTTACAAAGGTGTGTGATCATTGCAGGGTGTTAACATTGCAAAGCACAGGTTAATAGGTTTCTTATGTCCATGAGTTCCTCATCTCCATCAAGTTAAAATTGGATGCAGACACAACCCTTAACCCCGGCAGTCTGTAAAGGCGGTGAAAAGCGACCCTTAAGCACATCTGCACTGGAGCACTGTCTTTGAGAGCCATAATTTCCAGTTTTTTTTTAGTTTGAGTCAGCAACTCTCACAAATGCTGTGAAACTTGGAGTCAGATGCCTGACCTTTTGCTGTGTTCCTCTAGTAGACTGATCAAGGGAAAATCAGTTCTGCTGTTGTGGAATGTATGGCATTTTAAAACATGGAAAAAAGTAGTGCATGTTTGGGAGAGCATTTCAATTTTGCATGGGGAAGGCTCTTTCTGACTTGAACCCACCTGAATTTTTGTAGCTGTTATATCAGGTACTCCCGGTACTTCAGCAGTCACCATGGGCTGGCAAGGCAGGAAACATTTTTTTTAGAATCGGAATGGCAGTCAAGGAGCTTGCTTTAGGTCTAAACAAGCACGTAGGCGACAGTAATGGAATTAAATTTCAGATACAATAACAAAACATTAATAAAGCTCTGTGTAACATGGTTGGATCTGATGTCGGAAAAATGGAGGTTGGGGTGCCTTTGCTTGAAGGCTCTGACTGGCTGTTCTGCTTTCTCTGGAGATGTGGCTTTGATCAAACTTCGCACACACTCACCCATGCGCATTGTGTGCTGTCAGTGAGCAAGTCTCGGTGGATGCAGTTTGCGGAGCTGTTACTATTACCATAATACAGCATCTATCATACCAGATGTGTTCAGGGCTGCAGTCATGGCAATTTTCTTCTATGAAAACCTGTTTCTGCATGGAAAAGAAGAGGGATGAGAGATAGCCAGGGCATAAGGAGACTCCTTTAGGTGCAAGATCTGTTCTAAAATTGGGCTTTCAAATCCAAAATTGCAATGAAACCTGTTTCAAAATGGGTTAGCAATGAAATGTGTCCTAAACTGTGTTTTCTCTCATGTTAACTGTTGTGAAACATATTACAGAAGCCATTGTCTTTTGCAACCCAGAGTGATGTGTTTCATCTGGCTGGGACTTGAAAAGAGCACCACTAGGAACAAAGAGCTAGATATTGGGACACTTTATTCCTGTTGACAGCAGGTATTTCCAGGATGGGTTGCCAAAGGAAAGGAGAGAGGGGGGCAAATCTAGCAGGGTGTGGGTGTCCAGATCTTGGTATGCACGTCCCATTGTTACTATCCAACATAGATAGTGGTAAGAGATCATGGGATTCACAGCCTGGCAACATCTGGTGGGCCTTCTGGCACAGAGGACAAAGCCTCCTCAAGGCGTAGGCAATACCCCAGAGTTTGTCAATCTGACCCTCTTCCTTGGTGTTGTTCTGTGGCTTAATGCCAGTGCTGCCTTCCTCAAAAGATCCTCTTGCACCGCATCCTGTGACTACACAGAAAAATGATGAAATTGTTTGTCCTTTGTCGTTCCAAGTGCCTGATGGTGGAGCTGAGTCAGACTGCTGAGTGCATTTTGGGAACGTCTCTCTTCTCTTTCTCTCCTCACTCAGTAGGCATGTTAGTGTGTGTTTGAAAATCATTTCATTTTCTTTGGAGCTGGGAAATCGTGACGTGCGGCCCCTTTTCCACGAATGGTTCAGCACCATTATGAGGTGAAATGAAATTGCTTTAAATTGCAGGCCTGCTGATGAGCTGTCATTTTGCAGAGTTTGGGAAAAGTGCGAAATGGGGGCTTGGATGTGAATTGGGGCAATCAATTTTTTGGGAATCATAATTTTTTTAAAAGAAAGGCAAAGCTCTAGGTCTTATGGCTGAAAATGTAATTTTGGAAGATTTACAAGTATCTCGGAGATTAGCATGGCAACTTTAGGCAACCCTCCAGGAATTACCCTTCAATGCCCCTTTGACAAACAAGGGCAGGGCCAATCATGCAAAATAGCTTAATTTGCATTAATGATCAAAGTTGTGGGTCCCTTTGAGGCAGCATTCTGGTTCTTCTGCAGAGTAATGCGTGCTCCCTGCAATACAGATTTTAACTGGCTGCTCATCAAAACTTATTACCCCATTGTTTCTTCAGTGTGATCTAACGTCTGTTTTCCAGATTTTGTGTGTGCACAGATTTATCTCTCTTTCCCTCTCTATCTATAACTAGCTCTGCTTGACCTTTGTATTTGCTCATGACAGTTATCATAATGCCATTCGCCTCTGCCATTTTTCCTTGTCACAAATGCCTAGCGAGTGGGCATGAGTGTCATTGGAAGCTGTGAGGTTGTTTGTGGGCAAATTTAAAAACAAACAAGTGTACACAGAGGCTGGGAGGTCACAAGAGCCACCGCGAAAAGCGCATACAGAGTGTGTCTTTGGGCAGGATGTACAGTAGCCAGTCTGTGAATGATCTGGATTTGTTAATGCTTCATTTTCATGAACATTGAGAATGGTTTGTCGAGTGAGCTAATATGGGCGTTTCTGAGCAGGTGCATCTTTTCCTCGAACACTAATCTGACCACATTGCACAGATGAACTCTTCTCTGATTCTTCCCCTTCCCAAACTCTTCCTCTCTACTTCCAGACCCGTACCCCAATCTTTTCCCACAGGTTCCTTTGGATCCAGGCCCACTGGTGGCAAGACCTACAGGTTCTTCCCAAAGCGGAGCCTTCACCAGGCGGCTTTTACACCTTCTGCTGTTTCTGCTCATCGGTTTAAGGTGGCCCCCCATAACCATTCCTCCCAGTCTGTCTGGAACCCCATCTCCCTTGGCTTTCTCCTTGCCCCGGTGTGTTGTGGTGACTTATCCTCAAGTCCTGCTCTCAAACCTGGTCCCTTTGTAGCCCCTTGCCAAGTGTATGTGAAGCTCTTACCTTTGTGATGACACAGAAGATTTGGTATTAACATCATAGAACACTAGATTAGGAAGAGATTAGAAAATGCGTACTTGAAAGACGGCTACCCAACTTCTGTTCAGAAGCTTCCTATTGCCCTCAAATACAGTCTGTTCCACAGCTCTTATGGTAAAGAAGTTCTACCTAATTGAGGCTTTTTTCGTGACTGGAATGGGTTTTGAGCTTGGATTCGTCTTTCTAACGTGTACAGAATGCTTTGGAAATACTAGGAATCTTCCATTGAAATGAAATATGGATGAATTTTCCATGTTTCCTCATCTTGAGGCCAGAATTCAAAACGATCTCAGAATTCAAAACGATCTTGACAGACTAGAGAGATGGGCCGAAACTAACAAAATGAAGTTCAACAGGGACAAATGCAAGATACTTCACTTCGGCAGAAAAAATGGAAATCAAAGATACAGAATGGGGGACGCCTGGCTTGACAGCAGTGTGTGCGAAAAGGATCTTGGAGTCCTCGTGGACAACAAGTTGAACATGAGCCTACAATGTGATGTGGCGGCTAAAAAGGCCAATGGGATTTTGGCCTGCATCAATAGGGGAATAACGTCTAGATCCAGGGAAGTCATGCTCCCCCTCTATTCTGCCTTGGTCAGACGACACCTGGAATACTGTGTCCAGTTTTGGGCACCGCAGATGAAGGGAGATGCTGACAAGCTGGAAAGCGTCCAGAGGAGGGCAACTAAAATGATTAAGGGTCTGGAGAACAAGCCCTATGAGGAGAGGCTTAAAGAGCTGGGCATGTTTAGCCTGCAGAAGAGAAGGCTGAGAGGAGACATGATAGCCATGTACAAATATGTGAGGGGAAGTCATAGGGAGGAGGGAGCAAGCTTATTTTCTGCTGCCCTGCAGACTAGGACACGGAACAATGGCTTCAAACTACAGGAAAGGAGATTCCACCTGAACATCAGGAAGAACTTCCTCACTGTGAGGGCTGTTCGGCAGTGGAACTCTCTCCCCGGGGCCGTGGTGGAGGCTCCTTCTTTGGAGGCTTTTAAGCAGAGGCTGGATGGCCATCTGTCGGGGGTGCTTTGAATGCGATTTCCTGCTTCTTAGCGGGGGGTTGGACTAGATGGCCCTTGAGGTCTCTTCCAACTCTACTATTCTATGATTCTATGATTCTATGATTCTATAAGCCATTTGACATCAAGTCACTCTTCCTGTCTACAAAATGGAGACTGGTGCTCAAATTTACCAATCAAATCCCATTATACGTGCTGCTGAGTTCGTGGCTCTGCTTTGTGAAATTGGCCCCCGTTTGATTTGTGTGCGAGACAGCTAGATTCTCTATTTTTTTTGTAGAAAACCGAACTTTCAATTTAATGTTTTTTTTAATCTAGCAGTTGCTATAGCAACGGCTTTATGAAATGCTTTTGAGAGATGTCAGAACGCCTTTGTGAAGCCCACATGCGCTGGTTGCAAGTGCAAATCAAAGCCTTCTCTTGAAACAGAACCTACTTCCTGTTTAGCAGGGAGTTTGGGTGTTGCGGAAAGCAAATATGAGTTTGTGTGTGGTGGGTGGGTGTGTACACACACACACCTTATGTTGAGGAGAGTTGATCCTTATCTTGACCAGTGAGAGAGGGTAAACTATTAGTATTCTAGTGTTAGCTGACAGCAGAACATTGAAATGTCACTTTTGGGGACTATAACATCCAGAACTCCCTAACCAGACATGTGGCTGGTCTCTAATCAGAACTCCTTTGCCCCGCAGTAACCTTTTCAAGCTTTAGCTACCTTCTGTGTCCCTTCAAATTTGGAAGTGGAGTTGTTAGTTCCCTGTTATAATGATGAGAGGGATAGTAGAGTCAGCCCTCCACAGATTCTGTATCCATGGATTCAACCTTATCTGCCTTGAAAATATTGTGTGTTTGTGTGTGTGTGTGTGTGTGTGTGTGTGTGTGTGTGTGTGTGTGTGTATATATATATATATATATATATATATATATATATCCCAAAAGCAAGCCTTGGTTTTGTCATTTTACTATACCATTGTATATAATGGGATTTGAAGGTCCATGGATTTTGGGATCCAGGGGGAATCTAGGTCCAACGGATATTGAGGGCCCGTCATAAAAGATAAAGAAGCAGCCATTACAGGATTTTAGCAGCAAAATAGGAGCAGAGGAGCTCTCTGTGTTGAATTATTGCAATCCTTCTTGCAGTGCCCACAAAACTCACCAGGCTATTACATCTCATTCTGGAGTTCCCTTGGGAACCGTCCCTCTCGAAGGCATAAATGTATTCTGGCCGTTTTCCTTCGTCTCTTGCCCCAGAAAACACGACTGAGTTAATACTTCTGGGCTTTTGAGACGGAGGCATTGTAAGACATGTTCCCCTGTGGCGGTCCTTTTAGCAACCAGATTGTTGTCCTTGCTAATCTTCAAGGTACGGTGGGTCTTTGGTGGCTGGGTCTCCACAAAGAGGAGAGGAATGTGCAGTTATACTAGATTTCCTTTTCCTTTGATGGCACCGTGAGAAGGTCCTCCATTGAGCATGTGGCAGGGCTCAGGTTGCATTGTAGTCAGTGGTCTGTGGTTTGCTCTTCTCCACACTAGCATGTCGTGGACTCCACTTTGTAGCCCCATTTACTAAGATTGACTCTGCATCTTGTGGTAAAATACAAAACAAGTATGGTATCTAGTACAATCTAGTAGTATGTCACGTCTGTGTCACACAATGCTTATAACAAAGCAACCTTTATATATCACACCAATAAGCACTTCCTCAAATTCACATAATTTTTAAACCGGTTTTAAACAGAGTATCTCTGTGGATTTTAGGAAGCTGTTTCTTGATTTAAGTCATTGTCATGCTGGCTGATATCCCAACAGAGGATGGGCTGGAGATGTCAATGCCGTGGTCCTTTCATTACAGGCTGCTACTTCTTGATGGAAGTCAGGTGGTGAAATACCAGCTAAACAGTATAATTTCTCCAGCTGTGTGGGACGTAGACATCCTATGATACTGTGGCATGTTTAATTAAGGGCCACATCCACTGTTTTAACGTGGTGAGATGTATTCCACACTGGGCACACGAGTTGCGATCCCCAGGTTGTGCCAGTTAGCATGAAACAGTTGAGGCCTTAATCCTTGGCTTTTAGTATTGGTCAGCTTCTATTTTTATAGGCCAGAATGAATGCTTCCTCTTTTTGTGGCTTCTTTTCAACTATGAAGTGAAAGGGGGAGGTCAGTTTGAGGTTTTCTATACCTTGTTAATGTCAATAATGACTCAATTATGTTTCTCCTTTGGGACATAATGTGTTTGTTTTGTTTTATTTCCAAAGCAGAGGAACTTGCACAATTCTTTCCTTACTACATCTCCTCTATCTTAAGGGGAAAAACAAGTCTTGTGGGGTCAACATGGATTTCTTCACCAAACCGAGACTTAGTGGTTGGAAAGTCCCAAAGATAAAGCAGCAGCATAACTAAGATATGTTAATGCTTCATAGATTTAGTCACAGTGAATTTGGTACTGGGTTGCGGATTGAGATTGAAATTTGTGTGGTCTTACTGTCGTTCTATCCTTACTGGCAGGAATTGCAGATCAAACTGGAACTAAATAGGATTTTGATTTGTTTTTGTCATTTTTTCTGTTTACTGTTACCTTTTTATGGTTTTCTCTACTTTGCTCTTAAGATTACTATTGCTAATGAGAGAGGAGCACAGAGAATTTTAAAGATAATATAGAGCCTATGTTCCTTCATTCAGTTCATATCCCTCCGATAGCTTCTATTTCCCCAACTCAATCCCATATACTTATTGATCATTGGTTGAAGACCTTGAAATAATGTTTAGGTCTCAGGAAACCCCTGCATAAAACCATGGCGTCACAATCACTTGTGGAACTCCTTGTGATGTTGGAAGCTGAGCTTTATCTCCATTGCTAATCCTTGTCAACATGCAGGTGCTAAATATAACAGAGGCTTTAGGCCTCACCCTGAATGATTCCTGGTTTAATTATTAGGGGCTAAAAATAAACTTGAGAATGTGGATACCTGTGTTCTTTACATACACATATACATATATAGATGGGCCCAGTCCCAGTCGGGTTTCTTTGGAGCCGAGGACAATAGCTGTAATGTGTATACCGTTGCATCCAGCTGGGCTTGAAAAATATGCATTTTCAGGCTCTTTCAGGGCCTGGCAGCGTAGATCAGACACAGATTCCACCCTGCGCTGCCGCCGGCTCTATTCAGAGCATCCAATTGTTCTGTTTCAAGGGCATTCGAGCAAAGAGAAAGGCCCTTTGCAACCTGGAGTAGTAACAAACTCGCCTTTCCTCTGCAGTGCTGCTTCTTGCTGGTTTGTGTGGGTCAGAGCCATAGATAGCTTTACAGTAAGCAGAACTGAATTTCCACTCCTATCTCTACATCCCCCACCTCCAAATTTGCAAGGAGGTTTGTTCATGTGTGTGTGTCTGTGTACATATATCCCTCCCACCTACAGCTTGAAATAGTTTTCTCTGTTTTGACCTCAATTTCTCCTAGTAACAAGTGCCAAAGGAGATACAGATAAATCTCATTACCAGTGTTTCTCTAAACATATCCAAGATCCTGCCTTGTGTTAGTGTAAAGTTACACGTCTGTACTTACAGGGTTTCATGCTGTACCATATTCTGTTGAATACCAATACTGTGCGGCCAATCTATTGCTTATACAACCCTGAGCCAGCGATGTCCATTGCAATGTCCTGAATAGTACAACCAAGTGTGAAAGAGAACTTAAATGTGAATAACACTAACAGGATTTCAACCTGTGCTTTAAGTCAATATGGATTACTGGTGCTCAGATTTAGCAGCTGGTATAGAAAGTAATCTCCAAAATATATCTTTTTCCTGCTTGCACCCTTGCCTTCTCTCCTCCTTCTCCCAATTTCATGCCTGTATAAGAGCAAGAAGCATGGGTCTATTCCGCCTCCCCCCAAAACTCCAGCATGCTTGTGGTACTTGGTATCTTGTCGATTAATGTTTTAATAATCATAGATGGAGACTCTTCAACCCTCAGCACAACTCGCCAGAGTCAGAGGCAACCCAAGATGGTTGCCCTGATGTCCAGAAGTGGATCTAGAACTTTTTTACGCTTGTATTTCTTCAGGACCAAGGTGGGCCTCATGGAACATCGGGGTGTTCATCTGCATCCGCTGCGCCGGAATCCACAGGAACCTGGGTGTCCACATATCCCGGGTAAAATCTGTCAATTTGGACCAATGGACGCAAGAGCAAATACAGGTGAGTCACAGCATGTCTGATTTCATGTCCTTTATATCATGGCTTCTTAAACTGTGTGTCCTGGCCGCAAATGGGGTCCCCTTAGCTCAACATTGGGGTCCCAAAAAGGTTTTCTGAACCTCACTTAGACAATTACAGAAATCTGTTGTAAAGTATTTACAGTGGACTCTGCAGACAATGCTTGAGCTGTACTTGAAGCAGTTGAAGAGTGTCTTTCTTCCCTTCTAGTGCATGCAGGAGATGGGGAACGGCAAAGCCAACCGCCTCTATGAAGCCTACCTTCCAGAGAACTTCAGGCGGCCTCAGACGGACCAGTATCCCTTCACCCAAAGAAAAGGGAGGCCTTTCCTTTTGAAATAGGGGCTTGGGGCAGGAAGACCACACACAATCTTGGGGTGGAAACCAGCACCAAATCCATGGGACACATTTCTGTCCCCCAAAATAGTATGAGTTGCTAACGTCTCATTTTGAGCATCTTTTAAACATTACACAGTTACTATAGTTAATAAACTTGTATTATGGTCAGTGACCAGCTCATATGACATTACACAGTGTAGGGAGTGACCTGTGACCTATTGAATTACCTCCTAGATCAGTTTACTGTGTTTAATACCAGAAAAACAGGTATTCCAAGGCATTTGCATGGGTCAGTGAGAAAAGAGGACATTTGCAGCCACAGGGCTTCTCTCCCCCCCCCCCCCCCCCAAACTAATGTCTACATGCACGTTCTCAAGAAGATCCCAGCAGAGCACCTTGAATTTGGGGTTAAAGTATCTCCTCCACTCAGAATCTTTGCAGCTTGTGGCACATCTTCCTTTTGGAGTCAAATTGAATAGGATTATTCTCCCCAGAAAGCTGTAAATAACAAGTTGTAAATCTGGCAATATGAGGGAGATTTGCCTCCAGGATGAGAATCATGTGGAACTTCAGATGTTGCTGAACATCTAGCCAACATAGATATTGAAAAATGCTAGGAAGTTACACAACAACATTCGACATTCTCTCTTGTAGACTAATATTTAGTATTACTTGACAATGTTGCACATAATCTATCTGCCTATAGCTTGTTCCTCCTTAACCTGCATCTCTCCAGAGCGGTAGAGGGCTTTATCAGAGACAAATATGAAAAGAAGAAGTACTTGGACAGAAGCGTCGACATCAGTGCATTGCGGGTATGTATTTAATGCATTTGGCTGAACATTTGCTGCTTGATGACTATGTGGCTCCCAGCTAGTCTAGTCCTTCGTCTTCCAGCTACCAATAACTATGTGGCCCCCAACTAGTCTAGTCCTTCGTCTTCCAGCTACCAATAACTATGTGGCCCCCAGCTAGTCTAGTCCTTCGTCTTCCAGCTACCAATAACTATCTTGCATAGCTTTCCCGCATCATGATACCTTCCAAGGGCATGGCCACAACTCTCATCATCCATGATACCTAGTTGAGGATGATGGAGCTTGTATGTTGAAGATGTTTTTGGCCTTCAACTCCCAGAAATCCTAACAGCTAGTAAACTGGCTGGGATTTCTGGGAGTTGTAGGCCAAAAACATCTGGAGACCCTAGGTTGAGAACCACTGGACTAGATTGAGGAAAGCTACTTTCAACTGAACAGACATCAGACCTTTCCACTGTGCTACCAATGATGCCTGATATTTTCAATTGTATGACATGAATTGTTTTTTTAATATAGACGTTGAAATTTGTCTACATATTTCTGCTACGTTATCTGTGTTTTCATTTGTAAGCTACCTAAAGTCCTGGTTTGGGGGAAATGGTGGGATCAAGTGAGCAACAAGATAAAGAAGATGATGATGGTGACCAACTTTCATCATAAATATTGACAAAACCCCCACAACCAGCCTAGAATAGGGTCACTATAAATGGAAGTTGACTTGAACATTGTCAGGTACAGCAGTTGTTCTGTTCTCAGTTGTCAGGCCAGATAGAGCACCTAAAAAAGCAAAATATGCTAGGTTTTTCTCCAGTTATGTGTTAAAATGGCATGAGAAATGAGAATCTGTTGCTGCTGGGGGGGTGCCTTATATGTCAAGGACAGAACGCCACAAGATCAAAGATAACAGAGTTTATTGGATTTACAGAACTCAAAATGCCCGTAAAAGACAAGGGCTAGGCAACATTAGCCTTAAAAAGCAAAAAGGGGCAAGAAAAACGTTCAAAAGATAAACCGGATTAAACCGGAGTTTAATCCGGGTAAAATCAAAACAGCTTGCTTCAGCCTGGGAATAAACAAAACAGAAGCTGGGGAACAAAGAGTTCAAAAGAATGTAACTAATTGGCAGCAGATGCCTCTCTGCTGCCAGCACTATGTTTTGAGTAACTTAGAAGTCACTCCTCCACACAGCAGGCAAATTCCCAATACAAACACAACAGCCGAGGATTGAAGCAGTAGCGTAGTCCCAGTTCTTTCCGAAGGTCGATAGGCAGAAGCAGACGTTTGTAGTACACCAAGTCCAGGTAGGAGAATCCGAGCCCGTAGTCAGTTCAGTCCGTAAATCCAGAGCAGCAGATGGCGTCCGTCAAGAAGACGACGGAAGGTCAAAGCTATTGAGATTAAGCAGAGGTTGCACAAACAAAAGCCCACACAATTCCTCCCGCCGTCTGAACCCAAATTCCAAAACAACTTACGTAATCAGCACACGAAACACACCCGTCTTCAGGAAAACGTCCCACACAGATCCCAAGCGTTTGTCCAGATTACCTTGCCCAACGCAATTTGCTATTGCTCCCAAACCCCATTTTATGCCAGTTACAAGTCCTCATCACTATCAGCTGTTCTCCTTAACCCGGGCGTTTCCTCATCACTTTCCTCATCAGAACTGGAACACCTCTGACTACGCCCCACAGCATCCCCAGCTGTGGATCCCGTCCCATCCCTCCAGCTTGTCCATGGGTCTAGTCCTGAAGGTCCCCAATCATCTTCCATCCCATCATTGCCAGTGGCACCCAATTCCTCCCTTACCCGAGTCCAATCCATCTCATCCTCTTCCGAGCTAACCAGCTCTTCCTCCATTCTCTCCGTAAACCCCTCAAAAGACTCTTCGTCAGATGGTTCTGCAAAGATATCTCGCAGCCTCTTTCTTTCTCGCTCCTCGAGAGTATCTGACTCTCGAGGAGTCTTACGCCCACGTCTGCCAGTAGCAGAGCCATGAGGCTCAATCATAACATTATATTTACAAGTTAGCCAGATACAGACCCAAGAATTCATGCTAATGGACATTTCCCACTGGTCCACTGAGGAAAAAGTTACGCTGAACTAGTTTCCCTGCCTTCTCACCACTTAGTATGATTGTTTGCACAGAGAGAAAAGGATGACAAATGGAAGAAGGAGGGACCCCCTGAAAAAAAGCTGGAGCCGATTATCTTCGAGAAAGTGAAAATGGTAAGTTGAGATTCATTTATAAATAGTAGTAGGTTTAATTTTATGTAAATGCTGATACTCTTTATGTTTTACATTGTATATAGTATTGCAAAACTGTTCACTGTTTTTTGGGGGGTTTTTGGCTGTTTCCATGCACTTTTTTTAAAAAAAATTTTTTTACATTCCAACAATTGGAACTGTTCACTGTTTTGAGTCTCCTTTAAAAAAAAGTGGTGAATAACAACAACAAAAACAACAAGAATAATAATAGAATCCTTCCTACAGCTTGTCGTATGTTTTAAAAATTTCGAAGTATGATAGTTTTACTTGGGATGCAAGGCCTGAGAGTCTTGGATGTCTATCTACTGGAGTATGTTGTGATCCAGGATCCACATCCAATCATGTCTTTTTAGAGTGACATAGAACATGCTTCTGAAAGCTACGAACCTGGCAATATAGCTCTTTCTATGAATACAGTAAGATCCCGTATCCACAATGGATACCTTCCAGGTTGGACCACGGCTACCTAAAAATATCCTCAGGCATCACTTCTTCAGTTTTTGCCTGAAAGCAAGTGTAGCCCTTCCTTTTAATCTTTGTGGCTTTCACTCCTTTCAGCCTCACAAGAAGGACGACTCTCATACCCGGAAAAGTCCTTCCAGATCCTCCGAACCCGTCATGGACTTACTAGGACTTGGTAAGCATATAGTCTGAGCTGCACATATATTTTGATGCCTTACTCTATACGGGATTGCAGTTTCACACCAACCTGTTTGTCTCAAAAGGTTTCCATTTGATTTCCTGAGGAGCAAAACCAGAACGCTCTCCTGCTTCCCCTTTCAGCAGGAAGCAGCTGTTCAGAAATTGCATTTTATCGCATGAGCAGATGAATATATCTTTGTGCGTGCACAGACTGTGTGTAAAAGAAAACTAGTAGCAGAAACCAGCCAACCTTTTCAAAGAGTGGGTCATCTTATTCAAATGAGAAATAAATAGTTCACAGGCCCCATTTGTGTGAAAATGACTCTGTTGCTGGAAGGAGCAATGTATGGACTCCGGCTTAGTAGCAGGACTTGGATTTTGCATGCAAAAAGTCCCAGCTTTCATTCTTCAAGTAGATCAAGCCTGCTATCTGATAACCTGGAGACAAAATGCCAGTCAGACATTCCTGCTGTCTGACAAACACAACAGCACCCATGCTAGATTTTCTCCAATTTTAGATATGCATAAACCAGGAAGGAATAATTTCAGGCCCTGCAAGTATAGCTGGTCCCATAATCCTTCAACCATGACTGTAGGTGACATCTTGAGCAATGATGGCTGCTGGCTTTCAAACCAAGTATGCAGTGAATCTGCACCAGATTTTATTCCAGACTTTAAAGGTGCTGTCTAAGGCACTGAACCAGTTTTGGGGCTGAGCTTCAGCAGTGTGAATAGCTCTATGCATTACCTCCACAGTGTAGAATTAGAATTATAGAATCGTAGAGTTGGAAGAGACCTCGCAGGCCATCCAGTCCAACCCCCTGCAAGAAGCAGGAAAATGTCATTCAAAGCATTCTGACATCTCCCTTGGCCAAACACAGTCTAAGCATGGAATATTTGCGGAGATCCTGAGACATTTGGAGAGGCATCGAATTGCTGTTGCTCAGCGCCTCCTCTCCCTGCCCTTTGTCTTCATAACATCTCCTGTTCTGTTCCCTTGCCTCCCATAATTGGCAGGTTTGGTGGGTGGGAGGCTGCAAAACGAAGTCAGGATGAAGTCATGCTTCTTACATCCAGCCAATAATGAAGGTGGAGTGATTCACTAAATGGCAGCGGCTCCATCCCCCCGATGAAAATCTGCTCTCCTTTCCAACAAGAATGGTCTGGAAAGATCTGGTGATGGTGGCGATGATGATTCTCCCATCCAGAATACAATTCCCAAGTATTTCCAGGTAGAAAGGGGAACAGTTTGAGTTTCTGTTGCATTCCTGTGGGGGAAATAAAGTGCCTCCTATCAAACTATATTTTCCGTTCCATTAACTGAGCCTCAGCTTGTTTGAAACCTGATAGATGAAAGGTAAATATACTCTTTAAGCTCCCAAGCTATGGTCCTCCAGCTGTTTTGCACTTCAACTTCCAGAGGCCCCTGGCCGCTTGGGCAATGGTCAAGGATTCTGGGAGACTAGAGTTTGGGAAACGTTGCTCTGAGGGATGATGGAAACAGCCTTTAATCCCCACACTAGAGGTATTTTGCCCCCTGCAAAACATTCAGTCAGAGCCAAGTGCACGAAAGTAACTCTTGTAGATTAGAGGTCTCAGAATCTCCCAGTAGCCATGTTATCTAGGGATTTAAATAGTCAAAATGTTGTTCTCTGGTGTGAGCTACTGCTTAGTGAGTGGGCTTTTTATCTGACATAGAAACCTGTATTCCACTGTAAGAGCAGGATTAGACATGTGGCCCTGTTGTGATATGCATGTGCAATTTATTTGTTGTGCATCACATTCCTCAAATGCACACTAACAGGGTAGCTTTCAGCTTGAAAGTTTCCTACATTGTCAGTTGCTCTGTTGCCTCTCATTGGCACAGTTGACATTGGGAGCCTGGGCTCACGAGGGTGCTTTAAATGCTTATCTTCTTCAAAGAACAGCCAAGCAAAACCGGCAAGTCATGCTTGCAGTTCCCCTTATTGGGGCGGCAGTGGCTTATCTTGCTGCCTATTGAGCTCGTAGGAAGCAGCTGCAGATCTCGCTCTGTGAAATGCTCTCTCTTTGCAAGCACCCCCCCCCCCCCCACACACACACACACTGCACCTATTCCTTCTGTCACATTTGTGAACACATCCTTTGCGCTTGCAGGTAAGCGGCCCACAGAGTGGTTCCCTGGAGGAGGCGCGCCCTGGAGCAAATCCTTTGGAGTGCCCGGATGCTGCTTTTTATGGCTTCTGCAGCAGCAATGCAGAGGCCGCAGGGTCCGCTGCAGTGCTGGGATGCAGCTCAAGGAGGGGCCAGGCAAAGGAGCCTTGCTGCAGAGTGAAGGGCGAAACCCAGCTGGGATGAAATGACAGAATCATAGAGTTAGAGGAGGCCCCAAGGACCATCCCAGTTCAGTTCTATTCTGCCAGGCAGGAAGGCACAACCAACAGATGCCCATCCGGCCTCTGTTTCAAAAGATCCAGAGAAAGAGACTCCACTGGACTTCCAGGCAGCATAGTCCACTGTTGGAAAGTTTCCTGCAGTTTGGATCCATTGCTCCATTGTGTCCTAGTCTCTGGAGCAGTAGAAACAGATAATAGGGAACAAGCTGGTGTGTGGTTCAGCCCACTGGGATAGTGCACCAATGCTCAATTTAAGGCAAAACAGTGAAATAAGGGAGGGGCAAGTTGCTTCTCTTTTAAGCATCTTTTTTTAGCCCCGGTGGCGAAGTGTGTTAAAGCACTGAGCTGCTGAACTTGCGGACCGAAAGGTCCCAGGTTCAAATCCCGGGAGCGGAATGAGCGCCCGCTGTTAGCCCCAGCTCCTGCCAACCTAGCAGTTTGAAAACATGCAAATGTGAACAGATCAATGGGTACCGCTCCGGCATTCCATTCAGTCATGCCAATGGCCACATGACCTTGGAGGTGTCTACGGACAACACCGGCTCTTTGGCTTAGAAATGGAGTTGAGCACCAACCCCCAGAGTCAGACATGACTGGACTTAACTTCAGGGGAAAACCTTTGCCTTTATCTTTATTGGAGTTTCAGGCTGCCTTTTTCAGAGGGAAAAAACTGGGAAGTGGAGGTGGGACAGGAATAAGAAACATTAAGTACCATATATGCCCCCTTTTCTCCCAGAAAGGTGACCCATAAGAATCAATGGAAGCTATTTCGGACACAATTAAAATAGTCCAACATGGCTGTTTGTGATTTGTGGCCTCTTTTTGCTGCTTCTCCCCTAACTTTGTCTCTCTTTTTCCCAGATGCCCCTGTTTTGACTACTCTCCCCAACGGCAGATCCAGCAGCTGTTTAGAGAAGGACTTGGACTTGTTTGGCTCCATGCCCTCCGAAAGGAAGGTGAGGAAAGAGCGTGTCATTAGCAGCAGGGGAAGATTTCATGCTGGGCTGTTAATGTACACACATGCAAGCCACTGGTGATGTATTCTTAATAGCTAGGTTGGTACATAATGGGAAGCTGTGGTTTGTGTGAAATCCACACCAGGCAAACCAAGATGGACAGTTGACTTTGGTTTTTAACTGGTATTTAGTGTGTGAACTCAGTGTCTTTGTGTGTGTGTGTGTGTGGTTTGATTCCGAGTCTCCCAAATCTCTCATCAGTTTACAAGGATGAAAGAGGAGCAGCTAAAAAACAAAACCACTCTCCAACCCATGTCCAGCTTTTCCTTGATCTCAGGACAGAAGTGACGTCTGTGTCAGAAATATCAAAGAAATATTAAAAATTAACTAGGTATTTTTAATTACAAAAATGTGAGTCAGGCACTGAAAGGGTTAAATAAGCTAGTGTCATCCTGAGCATTGTGAGGAGGCCTGTTGTGAGAAGCTTCAGTGAGAGAAGCGCTTGGTTGAAGGCCTATGTAAAGCTACTATGTGAAGCTCCTTCTTTGGAGGCTTTTAAACAGAGGCTGGATGGCCATCTATCGGGGGTGCTTTGAATGCGATTTCCTGCTTCTTGGCAGGGGGTTGGACTGGATGGCCCATGAGGTCTCTTCCAACTCTACTATTCTATGATTCTATGATTCTTGTGTAAGTTTGGTGTAAGCGGAGGCTCTGTGAGAGCGAAGCTGTTTATCTGCATGAGAAAGAAGCTCAGTGTGGAAGCAAAGAAGGAAGTATAAGGAACTTTGTGTTATGGAAACATTGTTTTTGTAAATAGTGCAATTAAATTATTTTACTACAAAGAAAAGCCTCCAAAGGAAGAAATAACATTGATCTATGTGTTTTTGTTCTTATCACTTTTATCTACTGTTGCTGGGTCATGCTGCTTCTAAAAGGTTGCTCTGCTATATGTTTATGTTGAGGGTCTTTTGTTAATAAGCCCACCTGTCTCAACAGTCTGCTCTCCCAAATACCAAACCACACATTTGCCCCCATTAAGCACATCGAAATACCAGTTCTTTGGAAAGAAAGTGGTGACCTTAAAATAATGCCTACAGGCAAATCTCACCACCCATATGAAAGAAGAAGAAAAACCCCCACATCCTAACACAAAATGAACTATTTAAAATGTGCTCAGTTCAAAAGAAAACATACACAGTAGTGCAAATGTTGATCTTTATGTCACAGATCTGTAGTGTGTCTTGCCATTGGAAGAAAGCTTCATTTCTCCCAATGCGCAAGTCCTGGCTCCTTCCCAGGCTCCAGGGATTCATGCGGTCTGTTCTCTTCTTTCCAGGTGGTGGGCTCCATGCCCACGGCTGGAAGTGCTGGGTCCGTCCCCGAAAACCTCAACCTTTTCCCCGAACCTGGCAACAAGTCTGAGGAGGTGGGCAAGAAGCAGCTCTCCAAAGATTCGATCCTCTCCTTGTATGGCTCCCAGGCCCCACAGCTACCTGCACAAGGTACTTAGGGAAGACAGAAAGGCCTAATGCTTTTCTTGACTGTCTCACTTGAATAATTTGCGCCAATGTTTTCTTGTGCATTGCATTGAGACAATGGCATGACTGGGTATGTTGTGTATTCTCTTTGGATGGTAGAGCAATTCGTATTTTGACTGTACATCTTTGATAACATTTGAGACGATTTTAGGATTGGTGGGAAATGAAATGGGGATATTTTCTCCTTGTTTTCCTATTGTGGTGTTTGTTTTGCTGTCTGTGCTGTCTGTCAGAAGATTTCACCTCACTTTCTGTCCCTGTGAGAATTGGTTTTTGAAAAATTTGGCTTGTTGTGGAAACAAGGATCAGTGGAGATACCTTTTCCCCATGATAATAGCTCTTCCTGGAGTCAACAACAACAATTCTTTATTGATTAGTCACTTTTGACCATATCAAAACATGTAAAACATACAAAACGTACACACTTACGCATACATTCCTGGAGTCAATTTGCCTTCTTAGGGGTTGATTGCTGTCACTTCCTGCTGTCTTACCCTCATTCTTTTTTTTAATAATAATTTTTATTGTATTATATGTGATATGTACAGTTAAAGCGAGGAAAACATTGTTGCAGGGATAGTGGAGTAGAGAAAGGAGAGGAAATAAGTATGGAAAAAAAGAACAGTGAGAGGAAAAAAGGATATCTATCTATATATATAGATAATAACAAAAAAATGGACTTCCCATGGTTTTCTTTGGGGTCTATTGTTCATGGAAATTATCGATGTTCATTCTCCTTCCGATCTAGCCGTCTTTATATTAAAAAGTTTTTTCATACATCAGATAAGTCTACTTTTAGAGTGTGACCTCTCTTTCGAATAAAATCTCTGAAAACTGACCAGTTACCCTCATTCTTAACCATGAGTCATTTGTAAGTTGGATGTTTGTAACTTGGGGATTGCATGTGCTTGGTTTTATTTTGCTTCCACGTCCTCCTGACAGTGCTGATGCCCTTCTTGCAATCTCTCGCAGGAGCGGTGTTCATAGCTCCGGCCCAAATGGGGTACCCGGCGGCATACCCCGGCTTCCCAGGCATGGCTCCGCCGGGCGGCAACATGATGGGCAACATGATGGCTCCACCGGTTGGCATGATGGCGCAGCCCGGAGCGGCTGGCATGGTGGCCCCCATGGGGATGCCCACGGGTTACGGCATGCAGGCGGCGGTCCTTGGGGTACCCAATGGCATGATGGCGGCTCAGCAGGCAGGGTATGTGGCGGGCATGGCCCCCGCCCCCCCAGCCATGTATGGAGTGCAGCCCACCCAGCAGCTGCAGTGGAACCTGGCCCAGGTAAGAGGTGGCGTTGTGGCCAGGGCTGGCGAGGTTGGGCAACTGGGAAGGACACGTGGACCATTCCTCTGCACAATGCCCCTTCCTTTGCAAGGTCACGCTGGTGCTTTCAAAGATTTGGGCTGGGAGACTTTGCAGACTATATTGTATTTCATCGCATGATGATTAAAACCTTCACAGTCTTAGGTTTTAATACTTATTTTAGTTTTTATCTTTGTCATTTAAGTACTGTATATACTTGAGTATAAGCCTAGTTTTTCAGCCCTTTTTTAGGACTAAAAAAACCTCCTTGGCTTATACTCAGGTGAGGTTCTTGGTGGGCTTATATTCAGGTCGGCTTATACTCAAGTATATATGGTATATTTGTTATTTTTCTCTATTATTATTGGTATTGTTACATTTATTATTTTACTCAATCTTTTGAGTGGAACTCTCTCCCTCGGAGTGTTGTGGAGACTCCTTCTTTGGAGGCTTTTAAGCAGAGGCTGGATGGCCATCTGTCGGGGGTGCTTTGAATGCGATTTCCTGCTTCTTGGCAGGGGGTTGGACTGGATGGCCCATGAGGTCTCTTCCAACTCTACTATTCTATGATTCTACTCAATTTATTATTATTATTACATTTATTATTTTACTCTATTATTGTTGTTACTTTTACATTTATTATACTCTATTTTTATTATTATTAATACCTTTATTATTTTACTGTATTTATTATTACATGTATTATTTTACTGCATTTATTATTATTATAATAATAAATGGTGTAGTGGACTAAGTGACTGGAAGATTGGGTTGTTGATCCGAAAGCTTCCAGGTTCGAATCCCACCCGGGGAGAGTGTGGATGAGCTCTCTCTATCAGCTCCATCTCCATGCGGGGACATGAGAGAAGCCTCCCACAAGGATGGTAAAAACATCAAAACATCCGGGCGTCCCCTGGGCAACGTCCTTGCAGACGGCCAATTCTCTCACTCCAGAAGCGACTCAAGTTGCTCCTGACACGAAAAAAAAATTATTACATTTATTATTTCACTCTATTTATTATTACATTTATTATTTCACTCTATTTATTATTACATTTATTATTTTACTGCATTTATTATTATTATTACATTTATTATTTGACTCTATTATTATTAAAAGGATACATAAGCACATTTACATTGAAGAAGATGAAAATAATGATTTAATCAGAGTTGAACAGTCATATCTTAAAGTACAGTTTGATGTAAAGATTCAAAAACATTGAAACTACTGATGCCTCAATTAATGTAATTTTATTGGTATCTCAGCTTATATGGGAGTCAATGTTTTCCCAGTTTTTTTGTGGTAAAATTACGTGCCTTGGATTATAGTCGGGTCGGCTTATACTCAAGTATATACAATATATACATGTTTAATACCAACCAATGAACTCATTGCTAAGTTTTTTCTCTGGAAGAGAATCCTGAATGCAAGTCCTAGGATAGGATTCCATAGGATGTGGCTATGACAGTTTCAGAGGAATCCTAATGCTCTCATTGGGCAGTGTCTGGGGTCCTGCACAATTTCCATCTGTTTGGAGAATACCATCGTTCTGACTGTCATCTTGCCTTCCTTTCCCCCCTTAGATGACCCAACAAATGGCGGGGATGAACTTCTACGGCACGAACGGAGTGATGGGATATGGACAGTCGATGGGCCGAGGAGGGACCCAAGGATCCAACCAAAACCTCAGTTCCCAGGTGTGGAAATAACCGACCTGGATTTGGACCATTTCCTCTCTTTCATTTCGGCTTCGGTTTTCCTGTTGGGTTTGTTTTTTGTTTCCGTATTAAAGTTGCTTCCTGAGGCTTTTCTCCGTTTCTCCTTCCGGTGCTGGACTTTCCTTGAGTGTCGCAGAGACCGCGGGGCCACTTTCCGCCCAACATCTGAGGCACCGATGAAGACAAAATCTTTGCTCTCTTGCTAAAATCTGAACAGTTTTTTGAGGGGACACAATGCGAGAATGGTTCTTTCCTGTGAGATTTCAACCCAAATCCCACTTGCTGCTGGTCTTTGGAAAAGGCAGCCATGACCGTTGACTCTAGCTTCGTTCACAACTTTGATTGTAGTTTCGCCTTAAAGGCAATCTAAGCTTTTCTTTTTAAAGGATTGCACAGGAACTCTTGAAAAACATATCATCTCTTTGCTGGTGGTAGATGGAGCTTATTTCCTCCTTATTCTGTTTCTCCCGTCACATTCGTCCTGCTGTTTTCCTTCTTTTTTCTTAATACATTCCGTTTTCCTCTCCTGAGTTTTCAAGAAACAATTCCACCTTTTTGTGAACTTTGAAGTCATCTTTCCTTTGAGTGAGTGGGACTCCACACGGCCCTCGGATGCAAAATCCTTCCCTTTATCTTTTCACATTTTGTTGACCAAGGGCCGAGATCCTGTGGGCGAGTCTCTCCTTGCACTTTTTTTTTGCACTTTTTGTTTTGTGTGTATCGCGCACGGACAGATGCGTTCTGGCCAGTATGAACACTGTACTGGTGGACTGGGTCGGCCTGGTCTTCCTTTGTCCCTCATCTGCTTCAGAAACAAACAAAAGAGAAACCCGCCTGCCGTGTTTTTGAAGACTTCTCTCCGCGAAAGCAAAAGCTGGGCACTCTACTGTCTCAATTGACCTTGTGTATATGTACATTCCTTAATAAAAAATATTGCGGTGCAACATTACCCCATTTCTCCTGATGTTTCTAAACAATATTACCGTATCGTGCTTCGAATTTAATGTGTACCTCAATTTTCAAAACCCTGAAACCAAAAAAAAAAAAAATCCACCATTCCACCATGTCTCCTGTGTCAATATAACAATATAATACTCTACGTGTAATACTAATATTATGCTATACTAATAATATAATATATTGTATATACATATAGTATAATATTATTATTATTATTATTATAATGTAATACAAAATAATAACAATTATAATTGTATATTATATATTACATGTAATATTACTAATAATGCAGCATAGCCGTATAGTACAATATACAGTAGAGTCTCACTTATCCAACACTCACTTATCCAACGTTCTGGATTATCCAATGCATTTTTGTATTTAGTTTTTTCAATATATTGTGATATTTTGGTGCTAAATTCGTAAATACAGTAATAACATAACATTACTGTTGTAACTACTTTTTCTGTCAAATTTGTTGTATAACATGATATTTTGGTGCTTAATTTGTAAAATCATAACCTAATTTGATGTTTAATAGGCTTTTCCTTAATCCCTCCTTATTATCCAAAATATTCGCTTATCCAAGGTTCTACCGGCTCGTAATTATGTTGTAATTACTTTATTTACGAATTTAGCAAAATATCACGATGTATTGAAAACATTGACTACAAAAATGCATTGGATAATCCAGAACCTTGGAAAAGCGAATCTTGGATAAGTGAGACTCTACTGTACAAACTGCCTTTTATATAAATAGTGATCAATGCATGTTTAAGACATAAAACAGGATTCCCATTTGGCTAAACAGAAAAGTCACACTGAAAGCAAAATACAGTTTTCAAAACTGACTTTAATTGTCTTGAGTTGCTGCCCAAATACTGTACATGCAGTTAACAAGCCAAATGGAGAAAACATTGAATTCTTCTTTTTCCCCCTTTAGTTTTATTTTATTTTATTTTTTTGAAAATCCGTCTTTATCTCCTTTGGAAAGAGAGGGGGGAAAAGTCAAGAATATTTTACAAAATTGAGCGTGCACCCTTTCAAAGCTGTCAGTCCTGCTGCATATAAACCCACAGGAAAAAAATACAAGAGTTTTACATTTAGGAAAGACCACGTCACATAGAAAACGTTACAGAGCACAGGTATAAAATTTGCCGTTTGTGTTTCTGTGTGTGTGTGTTTGTGTGTTTTTGTCTTGGTCCATTCGTAAGCGTTCTCTCCGCTGCCCCTTGCAAGCCCATCCCCATTCGCTTGTGCTCGGTGTGGCTCGACGGGAGCAGAAAAGTCAATTTTGACCCCCATATTTACACGGCTTTTCCATGTCTTCAAATGGTATCCCCAAAGCCATGTCACGATTGTAATGTTAGCCGAACATTAAATCGATTTAAAGGGAGCTTGAAAACGGACTTCCAAAGCTGATTTAGAAACTTTGTGCTATTGTTTCGGGCCGAGATTGTGTTCTTGGACTTTCTACATTTCCACTATATCGCAGTTGTTTAAAACTGCGGATATTATCCAACGTTTTCTAATGCAAATGATGGCAGTGAACTATGTTTCCAAATGAGCCTTGGAGCCTTTTTCTGTCCATTGCTTTTGTCAAAACGTTTTAAGGAATGCACAGATAGCTGCCCTGAACACTATATCTGGGTGGAAATGACCCAAATCCACAAAAAATAACTCTTGGGCCCAAAACACCTCCAAGCCAAACAGTCTTTAGGGTGCGTCTACACTGCAGGATTAATAGTTTTGACACTGCTTTAACTGTTGTGGCTCAATGCTATGGAATCCTGGGAGTTGTAGTTTGGGAAGGCACCAGTTGAGAAAGACCTTGCAAAACTACAACTCCACCACTTTTGAGTCCCTTTTTGAGAAAAAAAGTGGAATATAACAGCATGATAGCATTAGGTCACGGCAGTTAAAGTGGCGTCAAACTGCATCCATTCTACAGTGTAGAGGTAGAGTTGCCTCCAGTTTCCAATGACGGTTTTTCCAAAATTACGACGGTGACGGGGGTATCATTACCATTGGACTAAGAGGGGCACTGCCCCTGGTTCTCTGCCCAATGAGAGCCATTGTCCGCTTTCAGAAAGAGGACCCTTGGAACTCCCTGCCTCTTGAGTCCTCCATCACAACACAAGGCCTCCAACCGTGAATCATGTGCTCCTTTGTTAGGGCTGCCAGGCTAGAGAAGAGCTTCTTGCAAGTGTAGCCAGTAGGCATGTCCGATCGATGAAAAAAAATGTTTCAATTCTCGTTTCTAAAGTACGGGGCGCTGGCGCTTCGATATAGAAAGTATTTCCGATTTTTTTCACCCAAAAATTTCGGATATTTCCGAAAATTCGTAATGATTCTAAATGTTTCTAAAATGGCGGACGCGCATGCGCAATCGCAAAAAAAAAAAAAAGGAACCTGGTGGTGGTGGTGGGGGGGGGAACACACTTTTACGGGGCTCTCCTGCCCTCATTTCTTGAGCTATCCTCATCAACCCTAGCCCCCACCTTTGCGTCCATCGTGGAAGCTTCTGATTGGCTGGGGAGCGGCAGCCATGTTAGGCTGTGCTAAGCTCCCATTCTAGGTAGGTTGCAGAAACAAAAAAAAACTTTAAAAATATTTTTTAAAATATTTTTTTGGGGGAAAAAATTTAACGAAACATTAAGAGACAATTAGAGAATGGGCCAACAATGGTTCGAATTACATTGCCGGTTGCGCTGTGAGACAGTGTCTCGGAATGCGTATCAAAAAGCGAGAACAATCCGAAATAATTCCGATATACGATTCAAAACGATTTTTTGGACATGTCTAGTAGCCAGGTCACAAGCGGCACTTGTTGAAACCCAACCGTTTTGCAACTGGCAACCCTCACCTTGAGATGATCGAGGGATGTGGGCAGGGAAGAAGAACAAAAGGAGGGGAAAGTGCAGGATTTTCCATGAATCACCAACCATGAACAAGAGGAAAAGATAAATCAGCCCTTTTCTTTTTTGAAAAGAAGTAAAAAGCCAACAAGGCCACTCTCCATCTCCGGAGAGCTATTGCACCCACAGCCGAAGGAGACACACGTTCCCTCTGCCTCGGGAAAGCATTGCTTCAGGTCCTCGCTCGGAGCCCCAGGCCGCCATCCGCCATCCCAGCAAGCGGCCTGAACCCACACCCCGAGCCCCCCTCCCCCCAGAGACCCCACCACCACCACCACAAGAAGAGACTCTAAACATGACAACACCACAAGCCTCTGTCGAGACACATCTCCGTTCTCCCCTTTGCCAACTCACCGGCAATGCAGGGTTTGGTTCTCCAAAGAGACAGCCATAAGGAGTCAAGGGTTACTATCATCACACTTTGCGCTGCTCCTATCACATACATGTATTTATTTACTGGTGCATGTTGTTAATGTGGGATTTGTGCATTGGTAGTGTTTAAATGCAATTTGTGTCTTGCCAGTATTGCATACTGATTGCATCATCCAGAGTGTACTATAGTCTGTAAAGAGTTAATTGCTGAGAAGCTGTGTTGACCTTGATGTGTGGCTGGAACTGGGGAGTGTCCAGACACAAGTGTGTATGCTTTACTGATTACTTCAGTTCAGTTCTGTTCTGCTGTCTGCTGAGAAGTCAAGTCCTGTGTCCATTGTCTTCAAGTCTGTCTTTATTACTGCTTTCAGTAAAACTTGTATATAGTTTTACCATCATCTCTGATGTCTCTTCGTTCTGCACTCCACTGATTCCATACAACTACTGCTGCGCTGCTAATTACTCTGACACATTGGAAATCAAGGCAGGACATACCTGCTTGAACTCGTGATAGGAGTGGGTTAAACCTTTGTGCCGGCAGGACTGATGACTTGAAGGTTGGGTTCCTGACCTGAAAGTTGCCAGTTTGAATCCAACTCGGGGAGAGCGTGGATGAGCTCCCTCTATCAGCTCCAGCTCCATGCGGGGACATGAGAGAAGCCTCCTCCCACAAGGACAAGCCTCCCACGATATAATACTAATAATACAATATAATAATATTATTTATATATTATATGTAATATTAGTAATAATATCACAATATCTTGATATAGTACAATATAGTAATTTATTGCCAGTATTGTACTATGCTAATAATATAATATTGTATGTAAATTTAATTTGTAAGCCGCTCTGAGTCCCCTTTGGGGTGAGAAGGGCGGGATATAAATGTAGTAAATAAATAAATAAATAAATAAATAAATAATGACGGTAAAAGCATCAACAACATCCAGGCCTCCTCTAGGCAACGTCCTTGCAGACAGCCAGAAGCAGCTTGCAGTTTCTCATACTGCAAGTCGTTAATAGTTTGAGAGAATTGGCCGTCTATAGAGACGTTGCCCAGGGGACGCCCGGATGTGCTAGCATCCTCCTGGGAGGCTTCTCTCATGTCACAGCAAGCTAGAGCTGACAGACGGGAGCTCACCCTGTCTTGTGGATGTGACCAGCAACCTTCAGGTCAGCGACCTAACCTTCAGGCCAGCAGTCCAGCCGGCGTGAGGGTTTAACCCATCGCATCATGGGGTGCACTAGAGCTTTCTAGGTACCTCTCGCTAAACTTTGAATTCTTGGATTCTGTAGTTTGGAACATGGCAGCTGAAGTGGACTCGTAGCCCTGTAATGTAGTGTGGAAAGGCCGCAATCTGAAGACGTCCAACCAAACTCAAGCTAGCGGTGACCTATTATCACCCCGATTGTATCCTCAGAATTCACATTTTTGAGTATGATATATGAAACCATACACAGCTCAAGAAGACTGTATCTTTCCCCAAACTCTTTGGAGAGGCATTTCTCTCAGTGCCACTATACGTTGAAGGTGGGATCGAAATGAATACTGTAAATAAATACACAAAACCATGCCCTCCACCACGTCGCAGAGGAAATCTAGGACATGGGTGGTCAAGGAGTATCCGAGAGTGGGACAAAATGGCAAAAGTCACAGAGGAGGAAGAACACATCAGCAAAGACAGGCTGCAGCAGTTTGCTTTTGCCTGAAACAACTGGGAAGGGCGAGATTATGCCCTTCACCCTTTGGACTCAGTTTGCAGCCATCGAAACTGGGATGATGGGATTAACTGGGGGACAATTAGGGGTCTGGGGGGGGAGTATGTGCTCAGCTTGCCCTCCGAGACTGAATCCTGACCCGGTGAGGTTTAAGGCAAGAAGGAGAAGGGATGTGCAGACAAAACCTTAGACATAACCACTTTCCTCCGGTTACCTTCAACAGACAAAAAACACATACAAGAAGTCGGAACATTGTAGTAAGAAAGCCGTGAGTGAGGTACACAACCAAGAATGTGCACTTCGTTGAGGTTACTAGCCTTGCGCAGGGCCAGGAAAGTTACTATTTGCTATTTCTGCTTTTTTGGTTCCAGAAGAAATACTGAGGGTGAGCCAAACGACCAACCCTCGCCACCCATTGCTGCCGACCAACCCTCGCCACCCATTGCTGCCGACCAACCCTCGCCACCCATTGCTGCCGACCAACCCTCGCCACCCATTGCTGCCGACCAACCCTCGCCACCCATTGCTGCCGACCAACCCTTGCAACCCATTGCTGCCGACCAACCCTCGCCACCCATTGCTGCCGACCAACCCTCGCCACCCATTGCTGCCGACCAACCCTCGCCACCCATTGGAGCCATAACCCTCCTTCTTATTCCCATGCCAAATGCATTTAACACAGTTTGGGCAATGCAAATTAAAAGAAAATTTCCTACTTCTAAGTTGGGCTCTCTTCATTCAAGCCTTGCCTTGACTTTGGAGGTCTCTTGATGAAGGTTTGTGCAGAACGCCGTTGGTTGGGAAGATGAAGCCAAAAAGCAGGTCCTTGTTTGAGGCTCTTATGGGCTGCTATCCATCCATGGCTTGGCACAGAGACCATCCTTGGGCAAGAACATCCTGCCAATATATTAGAGGCATGGTAGGAATTTGGAGATCCATACAGCAGAGAAGAACAACAGCAGACCAGGAGGAACAGCTGGTGCTTCTCTTCCAACATTTTCTTCCTAGAACATTTTTTTCCATTCTCTCCATCCGTTCTCCATCCAAGTTCTCCATCCACGTTTCAACTGAACATGAGAGCTTTCCATCCCAACTTTGGTTTATGACTGAATGTTTAGGTTTCCTATTTTGAAGGACTCCTTAAGCTACACCTCTTCTTCCTTGATAGGTCTTCTTAGATTTAAGACTTTTGACATAAAGGGGCCCAGTGTGGTTGGCTCAAGAGAGCTTTCCAATGGATCCAGCCCACAACATTAGTGAAAAGAGAGAGTCCAAGTTTGATCTCAGGAGGACATCCCCTCCCTGCTTTTTGGAAGCTTCAGAAGAACAGTTCAATAGAGACATCTTTTAACTTCTCAAACAAGGAAACGTCGGATGTCATGCATAGAAATGATGGAACAAAATCACAGTTTAGACACACAGGGATCCAAAGAGTTATTCCAAGTGCTCTCAAGGACTTCTGGAAATCCGTTGTTTTCTGTTCCAACCTCACAACATTTTTGGAATGTCATATATCAAGCTTTGGGCAGAGGGAATTCCTGGTTAAACTACGAGTGGTGTGGAAAATTGCTTTTCTTCCTTTGGGTGCTGGCCAATGCATCTCAGTTGAAGAGTAGCTTTCAATCTATTTCATGAATTGATAAAATATAACTTTAATTCTCCCATCTCACCCACAAAAAAGGATGGGTTCAAGGTGGCAAGGGAAGCAAAGAAGGCTTTGGCCAAGCTTTTATAGCAAGCCACAT